>NC_132878.1:1937763-1965263 GCF_030463535.1 Salminus brasiliensis | reverse complement strand
CATACGAGCAGAGCCGAGGCCTGTAGTGCAGCAGTCTTGGCCAACTCCTGACAGTGGACAGAGGGCACACAGCGTTAGACAGGCCTCACACAGGCACTGTTCACATGGTCACTGATTATGCTCTGCTCTAGGGGGCGCTGTAGCTAGGCTGACCCTGCACTCCGACCCAGGCTTTCTAAGCTGGGATACGTAAAAAGAAGAAATCTGAGGTTCTGTATAAATATGTACAACAATAAAGACACACTGTGTAACGCTGCGTCCGTCAACCTGTAAAGCAGGGACCATCGGGGTGACCATGTGTCCTCTTTTTCTGGACATGAATCTGTCCTTATTTGTGAATAATTATTATTATTATGTAAATGATCGTTTCAGACATGCCTCTTTAAGCCCCGCCTCCTCAGCGCCACTCCTGGTCTATATCACTGCTGTCCAATGAAAACCATGTATGTCCTTTTTTGTCCATTTTAGGTTTCCCCACTGTTTGAACACTTGTAGCTGCTTCTGTACACTGTGTAAATAACTCTGGATGAACGGACCAAAAGAAATGCTCCAAATTACTTTTAACAGACTCTTATTATTCTCATTTTTGCCATCTGTAAAATCGCCATTCTGGAGATACAGGTTTTTCATCTACATGCAACCATTGCTGCTTCTAAAAGAGAGAGAGAGAGAGAGAGAGAGAGAGAGAGAGAGAGAGAAACTGTTATAATAGATAAATAATAGATTAATGTTCTAGATAGAAATCCTGTGGTTTGGTCTCGGTGGAACCAAGTGAAACCAAATATTCCTAAAGATCCAAAAAAATCAATAATCAAATAATCAACACACACACACACACACATGCACACATACACACACACATACACACACACACACACACACACACACACACACATACACACACACACACACCAGGAAGACTGAACCCTGTCCAGTCAAATGGGGAATTTCTACTGTAATTGACTTTTACATACTTTTTTTTAAGAATTATTATTATTATTATTATTATTATTATATTGGTATGGTTATTAAAATGCCATATAAAATTAGGTCAAATGAAACTATTTTAGTTTTTAGTATTTATTTGTTTGTTTGTTTGTTTGTTTGTTTCTCTTGAATGGAGACTCATGAGTTGAGCTGGAAGGGTCTGAATTACTCATACAGGTAAATAAGGCTGCTTACACACAACCAACTAAAACGCCATAGCAACCAACTTAAGTACCACAACAAAAAGTACTACGGCAATCACCATAGCAACCACCACAAAACACCTTAGCAGTGCCATAGCACCCACTCAGCCACCACTGCTGAAGTCCACTGCAACCACCTGGAACAGCGTAGCAAGCACCAGAAATACCTTAGCATAGCATCCGCCCTAGAAACCGCCTAGTATACCATAGCTACCACCTTACCCACCTTCTCAACTACCTGAAAGATAAGATAAGATAAGATAATAAGATAATAAGATAGTTCTTTATTAGTCCCACAGTGGGGAAATTCCCAGTGTAACAGCAGAAAGGGATAGCAAGACACTCAGTTACAAAAATGTAGATAAATAATTTACACTATAAACACAATATAAATAAGAAAAGAGCAATAACAATATTATTTACAGCAAAAGACTCTTAATTGCACATGGGGGGGGGGGGGTATTGCACATAGTATTCCCTGAACATGAACATGTGTGTGTAGTTAAGTGTGTGTGTATGTGGTCCGCTGGGAGCAGTGCTGGTTGTGTAGTCTGACGGCAGCAGGAAGGAAGGACCTGTGATACCCCTCCTTCACACACTTGGGGTGAAGCAGCCTGTCGCTAAAGGAGCTGCCCAGTGCTGCCAGAGTCTCATGCATGGGGTGGGAGCTGTTCTCCAGCATGGATGCCAGCTTGGCTGTCATCCTCCTGTCTCCCACCACCTGCACTGGGTCTAAGAAGCACCCCAGGACAGAGCCGGCCCTCTTTATGAGTTTTTCCAGTCTCTTCTTATCTGCTGTCGAGATGCTACTGCCCCAGCAGACCACTCCATAAAAGATGGCAGATGCCTTCACTGTGTGGAAGAACGTCCTCAGGAGCGCTCCCTGCACCCCAAAGGACCTCAATCTCCTCAGCAGGTAGAGTCTGCTCTGGCCTTTCTTGTAGAGAGCTGCAGTGTTGACTGACCAGTCCAGTCTGTTGTTCAGATGAACACCCAGGTATTTATAAGAGTCCACACTCTCGATGTTCATACCCTGGATGTTCACTGATGGAGGGGGGTGTCTGCACCTGCGGAAATGCCATAGTTACTACATAGCAACCCCTACGTAGCAATCCCTACGCTTGCAGTAACCTCCAACCTAACAACAACACTGTATCAACAATTTAAAATACCGTAGTAACCAACTAGGCATATCCTAGCAACAATCTAGCACCCATCTAACAACTGCTAGAAACCACCATAGAAACCACCTAGCAACCTCACAAGACATCATAGCAACCACCAGGAATACCATATAAACTGTGTAACAACAACCTAGCAACCACCTGGGTTACCACAGCAACCACAGAGCAAACTCCAGTGAACACTTGTGCCTCCACAACAGATCTGACCATTCGAGCCATGGACCCCACAAGACCTGAAGGGGTCCTGTGATGTCTGGACACCTTCAGACGTCAGCAGCAGATCTGTAAAGTCCTGTAAGTTGTAAGGTGGGCGGGGCCTCCATGAGCATCATTGAGCCCCGGGTGCCCATGACCCTGTCGCCGGTTCACCAGTTGTCCTTCTTCTGAGCTCTTCTGGTAGGTACTGACCACTGCGTATCAGGAGGGAACACCCCACAAGACCTCACTGCCTGATGTTCTGGAGATGTTCTGACCCAGTCATTGTCTAGACCCTCACAGTCTGGTTCTGGTCAAAGTGGCTCAGGTTCTTCTGCTTGCGTGTTCTTCCGCCACCAGTTTGGTCCCGACGGATGCCCAGGGGTAGGCTCTGCGAGAGTCCTGATGGTGCAAGACCTGGGCTGACGACTGGGCCTACGCCCACGACTGGGCCTATCTCATCAATTGTCAAGATAAAATGTACGATGTTCTGCCCTCCTTCCTCCAGAGTCTTCTGGTAGAACTGTCTGTTCACAAGCTAACAGATCCACCCCCTGACAGACAGGAGCCACCGGAACCAGATCATTAATGTTCTTTACTTCCCCCATTTTAATGTTATGGCTGATTGCTTACGGTCCTCTTCGGGCCACAACAAGGCCGTTATCAGGGTAAGGTAATGTGAGGTTATGGCCGTTAGCCTTAGCTTTCCTCCTCCGCTCATGTCTTCAGCTCATCAGATAGAAAATAAAATAAAAAATAAAATTCAGCTCCTTCAGTGGTGCAGGATGAGCAGAGCACCACAAGAGGATAACAGCCCTCGCTAAGTGCCACCACTCCGCTAAACCAGCCACACCTGCAGTTCCTCCATTCCCAACTGAGCTCACGTCGCATTTCTACTGAATCCAGGCTGTCTGAAGAGCAGAGGACCCATTCTGACTCCCTATTGGTTTATAAGAGATCCATCACACCTGCACACGTCCCGTCACTCTCCAGCAGCTCACAGCAGACGTCTGTAGTCTAGTATGAAGACTGTGTCCGTGGCAGAGACTCAAGAGAGCTGCAGTGAAACGTCCCGACTGAGCCCCACATTTACACTCCAATAAAGCTTATTGATCACACGCCTCTGAAGTCTGACTTTCTGCAGCTTTACAGAACTTCTAGACAACGACTCCTCATATTTTCCTCCATGAAGCTCATGTTAATGCTCAGTAGAGCACAGAGACGCTCCTTTAATAGAGCTGATATTACTGAAATGCTTCATTTTCAATGGGCAGATCTGCAGCTGAAACAGGAGCCTATAGACCCCTGTGGCGCGGCCTAAGCTTTCGGTCTTTGTTTTCCTTCCATTACTTTTACTTTTCTACTTGAAGTCGTTCTGAAACCAGTACTTTTACACTTTTACTGGAGTAAAAAGCTTCAGTTGATACTTCAGCTTCTATAGAAGTCTTTTAAACCCTCTTATCTCCACTCACTTCTACCTGAGGAATGAGTGTCAATACTTTTGACACCTTTGGAAATACTGCTCTTCACTGTGTGTTAGTGCTGCAGAAAAGCCCTGATTTACCCTAAAGTTGTCCTAGAAAGCACGTGTTGAGTATTTCAGTGTATAAACAGTGAGTGTGTGACTTTGGTTAAGGTTTATAAGCGTATTTACCACCCTGTTATTGTACCTTAATGTGAAATACACTGGTTTTATGGAGGGTTTGTGAACTAAAAAAAAGCGACAGCTCAAATTTAGAACCTAAATTGATATCACGATATTTAAAGACATATTTCACAATACATTTAATCACAGACTAAATACATCAGTATCAGATTCTTATAAACGACTGTTCAGACCCTCTCCTGTACTGAATACAGTGATTTACACTCTATTAACATCTGCTGCTCTTCATCTAATGAACCCTTCAGTCTAATTACACTGTTAGTAATGAACCCTGCAGCTGATCAGTGTTTATTAACACTAACAGTCTCCTCCTTGTGTATCGAAAAGCACACTGTGGATCACGATAATAAAATTTGCCACGATACGATAATATATCGCCATATTGCCCAGCTCTAATATGAGCTCTACACCATGCACTGAGATAGCACACAGGAGCTACGTAGCATAGCCAAGTAGCAAGCTGAAGAGACTGCAGCCGGTTAGCTTGTAGCCTAGCCTCCACTCGCCTGCATGGGTTTGGGCCGGTTTGTTGTCAGGTGAGCGGATGATGGAGTCTGTTTTGGCTAAGTGTTGCGGTGTAAGCGTCCATGGATTGCTAGATGCTACATTAGCATCACTGCTCCAAGTGCTTTAACCCTTTAAATCCCAGAGTATCATATGTATGTGCTGCATATTTGAGTACAGCAAGGCCAGAAGCACAGCGTGGACGGTAGCCCATCGCCACATTTAGGGGGGTAGTGTGATATTTGGGCGACTGTATGCCCACATATGAGGCTGGCGCGCTGGGAAAGCGGCATCTTACTCACGCCGAAGTGGGCAAAGCTGAGCAAAGAGCGGCACATCTGCTGACATTCAGCACGTTAACATCCCCAACCATACATTATTCATCCACCGGCCAGGGTAATGAGCAGAGAGAGAGAGAGAGAGCGCGAGAGGAAGAGCGAGAGAGTTGAAAGAAGGGGAAGAGAAAGAGAAAATTAGGTTGGAAAGGAGAGCATGAATGGGGAGGATGATAGAAAGAGGGATGAAAGAAAGGAGGAGGAAGGAGGTTCTGAAGGTCAGGAGCGCAGGCCGAACTCGATCACGGCTTTGATTTTAATGGAGGAAGGAAATGAGAGAAACAGAGCTGGAGGAGAGAGAGAGAGAGAGAGAGAGAGAGAGAGAGAGAGAGAGAGATTATTTTATCTTCACCCCAAATGTAGTCCGTAGTCCATCAGACACCGCAAAGTTTACTTCTTCAGCGCTAAACAAGGCTAACATAGCTAACAAGTCAGGGAAGTCTACACCCTTCTAACTACAAGCACGGTGCTACACTACATAGGCAAAAGTATTGGGACACCTGCTCATTCATTGCTTCTTCTCCAAGGCAAGACTCTCTACTAGATTTTGGAGGAGGACAGCTGTGAGGATTTGATTGCATTCAGAGACAAGAGCTAGAGTTAGTGAGGCCAGTGAGGTCAGGATGTTGGAAGGATGATCACCACCTACCCTCATCATCCTCTCCAACTCTCCAACTCAGTATCCCATTCAAAAGTACTGGATGGAGCTCCTCCATCACCATCATTCCAGAGAACACAGCTCCTCCACTGCTCCACAGCTCCTCAATGCTGGGGGGCTTTATACCCCTCTAGCCCACGCCTGGCATTATTAGGCAGCATGGAGCCAATAGGGTCATGATGTTGATCTGCTCCAGAGAGTCCTATTCTATTGGCAGTTTCAGTCAGTTTAATCGAACCAAAGCTGAGAAGTATAAACACACCCTCTCTAAATCTCTAACGATCATCGAATCCTGGCTGTAGACAGTAGCTGTGAGAAATACTACATCTGACACATACAGTACCAGTCAAAAGTTTGGACACACCTGCTTGAGTGCGTGCTGATCATCCTAAAAACATCTGATCCGAATGCTGGGGTGACACTGGGGACAATAATGGGCTGGGGGGGTCTGTAGGCCTAAACTGTCGAACCGTGGCAGTGTGTGTGTGTGTGTGTGTGTGTGTGTGTGTGAGGGTGGAAATACCTTCTAAACCCTCCTAAATACACAAACATTTACTCATTTGTCCCAAGACCAGTAAACCAGATCACCTCCTTTCAGTTCAGTTCACCTTAGACCTACTCAAACCCTGTCCCCCATCCACGGACACCCATGTGTCCCCAGAGTCCATCCAATGTTTTTAAGATGATCCTCAGCAAACATTCAACCAGGTGTGAAACACTGTAATTGGTCAGTTCTTGAGGGTGATGATGGTAAGAACCTGAGACACTTTGACAAGAACCAGACTGTGATGTTCTAGATAAACGACTGGGTCAGAACATCTCCAGAACATCAGTAGGCAGGCCTTGTGGGGTGTTCCCAATATGCAGTGGTCAGTACCTACCAAAAGTGCTCCAAGGAAGGACAACTGGTGAACCGGCGACAGGGGCACTGGCACCAAAGGCTCACTGATTGATGTTTATTGGGGACCCCGCCCACCTCACAACTTACAGGGCTGATTTACACATACAGCGCTTATCTGCTGCTCTTATCCAGAGCTCTACACAGGTAGGAGAGTGTAGAATTACTGGTGTAGCCTGGTCAACTGGCCCAGCCTGCCAGAGGAAGGGTCGTGTCCAGTAACATTAGCTACCTTATGGATACATCATCAGAACTGAAACCGGGAAATCTCACTCTAGGGGCCACTGGAGCCCCACTAAGGTAGGTGGGAGGTCACGTTCTCTGCAGATGCAGTGATGGGTCCACTCTCTATCTACCGGCAATAAAGTTTCAATTAGAGGTTACACCATACATCCACGACTGTGTAAGTGTGTGTGTGAGTGTGTGTGTGAGAGTGTGTGTGTTCTGGATGACAGCCGGTAAGATAATAGCCCCATTGCGGACACAGAGCGTTCATTTGCCTCGATGACCGCAGAAGTCCCGCCCACTAGAAATGGACCATCTGCCACCATAATTCTGGCCAAAGTGAGGTTGCCAGAACCAGAATAATCACACATACAGATGCTAGCAGTGAACAATATGAAGAAAATACCAGTTATCATCGTTATGTCGCCTCGTAGTGTGATTGGGACGGGCGCAGGATGTTACTAAGCTCATTGGTGAATCAATAATAGGGCGTGGCTAATGTCTGGCCTGCGTTAGTTTGACCGTATGATGTCCTTTTGTTGGATTACAGGAATATCTTAATTCATCAGAACACCCACATAAACTCATCTGGAGCTGTGATTGGTCAGGATATCCATACAACCCAGTAACCCCCCACCCCCCTGCCCCTTTGATTGGTTAGACGTCCCATTTGCATATCGAAAGCCCCTCTGTGATATCAGTATTGAGAAGACTGACCTCACCATGACGATTACCAAACAATATATTGAGCTGCTCTAGTGCATCCAAACCACACACTCACACACTCACACACACTCATCCGTACATCTCAAAAAAGAAACCAGACACACACACACACACACACACACACACACACACACAGCCTCCTGTTGCCCCTCCTCCAGTCTTTTCTCACTCTAACAGACGTGTGATCAGAGTAAAAAAAGACAAGCTGAGTAAAATATCCATGGAGACGCAGTGCAGTCACTTTCAAGGGACTTCATGAGACTTTCTGGACAACACACACATACACACATACACACACATACACACACATACACGCACATACACACATCCATCTCATTCCTTCGATCCTAGCTATCATTCAACGTTCTTCTCACTGCATCGTCGGTCCTATTTTCTCTAACTCAGCTCATTCCATTGATCCAGTTCCACAGTTTTGTGTCTAAATAATCCATCAATCCCTTTCCATCCATCTGTCTATCCATCTATCCCACTCCATCTATCCATCCGATTATATCTACCCACCCGTTCATTTATCCATTCTGTCTATTTATCCTGGTAAATGCACTTGTCCATTCCACCTATCTAACCCAGTCCACGCTTCTGTCCATCCTATTCCATCCATGCCTTTCCATCTATCAGGCTACCAGTTCCATGCATCAGACTCCATCCACTCATCCCATTCGACATATTCAACTCATTTCATCCATCCATCTGATTCCATCCAACCATCCCATTCCTTCCATCAATTCATTCATTACACCTATCCAACCCAAATCCATTCATCCCATCTGTCCAAACAGATCCATCTATCTCATCCCATCTATCTAACCCAACTATCCAACCCATACCACCTAACTCTCATTCCTGTGCAACCAGTTTGATCTATCCAACCCATTCCATCCATCACATTCCATCCATCCATCTATCCAACCAGTTCCATCCATCACATTCCATCAAATTCCATTTATCCATCTATCCAACCAGTTCCATTTATCACATTCCATCACATTCCATCCATCCATCTAACCAGTTCCATCCATCACATTCCATCACATTCCATCCATCTATCTATCCAACCAGATCCTTTCTTCACATTCCATCACATTCCATCCATCCATCTATCCAACCAGTTCCATCCATCACATTCCATCACATTCCATCCATCCATCTATCCAACCAGATCCTTTCTTCACATTCCATCACATTCCATCCATCCATCTATCCAACCAGTTCCATCCATCACATTCCATCACAATCCATTTATCCATCTATCCAACCAGTTTCATCCATCACATTCCATCCATCAATCTATCCAACCAGTTCCATCCATCACATTCCATCCATCCATCTATCCAACCAGTTCCATCCATCACATTCCATCACATTCCATTTATCCATCTATCCAACCAGTTTCATCCATCAATCTATCCAACCAGTTCCATCCATCACATTCCATCACATTACATCCATCCATCTATCCAACCAGTTCCATCCATCACATTCCATCACATTCCATCCATCCAACCAGATCCATTCATCACATTCCATCACATTCCATCCATCCATCTATCCAACCAGTTCCATCCATCACATTCCATCACATTCCATCCATCCATCTATCCAACCAGTTCCATCCATCACATTCATCACATTCCATCCATCCATCTATCCAACCAGTTCCATCCATCACATTCCATCCATCCATCTATCCAACCAGTTCCATCCATCACATTCCATCACATTCCATCCATCCATCTATCCAACCAGTTCCATCCATCACATTCATCACATTCCATCCATCCATCTATCCAACCAGTTCCATCCATCACATTCCATCCATCCATCTATCCAACCAGTTCCATCCATCACATTCCATCCACTCATCTATCCAACCAGTTCCATCTATCCCATTCCAGCATCACACTCTCTCAGTCTGCTCTATTTGTCTCTGTCCCTTGACTCATTCATTCCTATTTTCCAGGCTCAGATTTACGGATGTGCTGGTGCGAGCCTGGTGACCCAGTTTTCCAGCGTCCGCGCGGTTAACACACTAACTCTGCATTAACAGTGTAGTGATCCTGACTGCAGAATCACGGGCAAATATGGAATGTGGTGCTCAACAGGAATGCTGGGATCAGGAATCTCTGAGCTTCGACTGCGAGGATGAGCGCGTTTCAGTTTTACTCCACATCATCATCTCCTTCAAAACCACCAAAAATGTTTTGAGTGTGGTGAGGAGAAAACATCTCAGAATCTGTTGTCCTCAGCATGTGTGTGTGTGTGTGTGTGTGTGTGTGTGCGCACTCAATCTGCTTTTCCCGCCACTGTGATGCATCCAGCTGACAGAAGAGTGTGCCAAACCAGAAATAAGTCTTTTAAGAGGAGCTTCAGTGACGGAAGCATGAAAGCACACATGCACGCACACACACACACACACACACACACACACACACACAAACACACACACACACACACACACACACACACAAACACAAAACACAAAGGCAGGTTTGGAGTGTTTGCTTAGTAGAGAGTTTCTGGCGAGCACAACTGAGGAGGGTTTGAGTTTATTCAGAGCCAAATAAAAATGTGTGCTGATGCAGATCTGAACACACACACACACACACACACACACACACACACACCTGCACAGGTCATTAAATATGCAGAAGTATTGGAATTTACCAGGATGTTCAGCCACAAATGAGCTCACAAGCATAGGATACACTCACAGCATTCACCTGCCAATTCATCAGACACACCTACCATTCAGAGCTCATCTGTTACTCCACTTGCAGAAAAAGACCACCAGTGGACGTCCACTGACCACACACTGGCCCTGGTACGAGTGTAACATGCACTGTAGAACGTATATAGAGTTACATTGTTTCTAATTAAGTGGCCAGTGAGTTTATATAGTGTTAAGGGTTTCCAATTAAGTGGCCAGTGAGTGTATATAGTGTTAAGGGTTTCCAATAAAGTGGCCAGTAAGTGTATATATAGTGTTTAAAGGTTTCCAATAAAGTGGCCAGTAAGTGTATATATAGTGTTTAAAGGTTTCCAATAAAGTGGCCAGTAAGTGTATAAATAGTGCTTAAAGGTTTCCAATAAAGTGGCCAGTAAGTGTATAAATAGTGCTTAAAGGTTTCCAATAAAGTGGCCAGTAAGTGTATGGTGTATGGTATATATAGTTTATATATAGTGGTGGCTCAGCGGTTAGAGCGCCGAGATATTGATAACAGGGTTGTGGGTTCGATTCCCGGGCTTGGCAAGCTGCCACTGGCTGCCCACCGCTCTGTGTGTGTGTGTGTACTCACTGCCCCTAGTGCACTAGTGTGTGTGTGTGTGTGTGTGTGAGTGTGTGTTGTGCTGTACAGTGACAAATACCTGCATCTTTATCTTTAGTGTTTACATGTTTCCAATAAAGTGGCCAGTAAATGTATATACTATAGTGTTTAAGGGTTTCCAATAAAGTGGCCAGTTAGTGCATACTGTATGTGTGTACTTGTGTGTATGTGTTCACTAAAATATAAAGCAAATTACTAGCACAAGACTACACACACACACACACACACACACACACACACACACACACACACCGCCTGTCTAGGGACTGCTGAGAGTAAGTTATCTAAAGGCTCATAACTCACAGTTCTAATGAAGGGCTAATCAGCACTGTTGCATTAGTGGCTCCCAGATGCTCCACTGCCAGCCTCCTCAAACACACACACACACACACACACACACACTAAAGCTCATCCAGAACACCTCCTTAGCCTACCCAAAATCTCTGCCTATCTAGAACCCAGGCAAGAACCCAGCGTGAGTTCATCCAGATTCTTCTAGGAGCAGAGTTAGTTTTGTGCTGGAGGACTCTCTCGCTGAGAGAGTAACTTCCTTCTTCTTAACAGTGACAAAACCTCGGTTCTCCTTTTAGGTCCAAAAGACAGTAGAAATAAACTCTCAGACTTAATGTTAGACTTGTCTGATGCTTCCATCATTCCTGGTTTAGCAGCTAAAAATCTTGGCATCACATTCGACTCAGATTTATCATTTGAGCAACATCTAGCTAATATTAGTAGAACAGCCTTTATGCAGCTTAGGAACATCTCCAAACTAAGAAACTCCTTATCACTACAAGACGCAGAAAAGCTAGTACACGCTTTTATTACCTCAAGGCTAGATTACTGTAACGCACTACTGTCAGGTTGTTCCAGCAGGAACCTCAATAAACTTCAGCTGGTTCAGAACACTGCAGTCAGGGTTCTTACTAAAGCTAGAACATCTGACCATATCAGTCCAGTTCTATCAGCACTTCATTGGCTCCCAGTTAAATTCCGTATCAAATACAAAATTCTTCTATTAACATATAAGGCCCTACATGGCCTCGCTCCTGAGTACCTGCAGGATCTTATTGTATATTACGAACCATCAAGACTACTTAGATCTCAGGGTGCTGCTTCTTACTCGTTCCCAAAATTCAGAAAACCTCAGCAGGGGGAGGAGCCTTTTCCTATAAAGCCCCCCAACTCTGGAATAACCTTCCAGATAATGTTCGGGACTCAGACACAGTCTCAATCTTTAAATCTAAACTGAAAACTTATATGTTTAGTTCAGCTTTTGGTAATTAATGTTTCTTAGATAAGGGCTGCAGGTCCAGGGGTTCGCGGACCCAGGGAATTGTAGTACACTGAGATGCTGGAGCTGTCATCTCGCTGCTTACACGCGATCACTCAGGTTTGTTGACGGTGGAGCAGATAGATGCTGGTGTTCTCAGGGTACGCCTGTGTCTGTGTTACCTTCTGGCTCTCTCCTTTTAATTATGCTGTTATAATCAGACCTGCCGGAGTCGTCAGACATACCCAGATGCTGATTCTCAACATTCTCTGCCATCCATAAAATTCCTCTTAGAACTAACTTCTCTCTCTTTACCTTCCCCGAGTAAATGGCCACCCAGCCCGACCTGCTGGAAGACTGCCCGCTGAGGTCCCCTCTACCTGCGTCAAACCAGCTGCCACCTACCAGTCCGGCCAGCGGGTCCCCCCCCCCCAACCCGCCACCACCCATGGCGGACTGCTGCTGCCTGTTTGGTGGCCATGCTGAAACCTAGATGGACTCGTGTCTGTCTGACACTATTAATATCACAACTATTAACTTTCTGTTGTATCTGCTTTGGTAATTTTTATCATTAATGTTTAAAACAGTCTGGCCAGAGGAGGATGGGTCCTCCTTGTGAGTCTTGGTTCCTCCCAAGGTTTCTTCCTCCAGCTCTGAGGGAGTTTTTCCTTGCCACTGTCGCTGTTGGGGCTCACTGGGGGTCTTTGATCCTTCATGTTATTTCTTCTTTCTTCTCTGTCTCTGTCCTTTATTAAGTACTAATTATGTAAAGCTGCTTTGTGACGACAACAGTTGTAAAAAGCTCTACAAAAAAATCTGACTTGACTTGACTTGAGCCTGCTGTCAAGAAGAAACCCTGTCAGAGACACAGAGCAGCAGCTGTGTCACTACAGCTACCCACCTCAACCCCATCTCACAGCTTCACCGCTAACCAATGACTCCAGCAGAGCAGCAACTCCTATCCCCTGTGTTAAAAATAGCAACGTAGAACTCCGGCGGTTTTTCAGTGTTTCAGGAAAAGGGAAACATATCGTTTTCCACTTTGTTGCAAAGCTGTTCCAGTTTTCACCGAAACACAGACATTTTAATCTGTTTACGTGTGACTGCTTTCAGCTGAGTTAACTTCCTGTACCATTTAACTTAAAAACTACCATCATCTCCCTCTAAACTACCATCACTCCCCACTAAACATCATCACTCCCACTAAACACCATCACTCCCCACTAAACACCATCATCTCCCTCTAAACTACCATCACTCCCCACTAAACATCATCACTCCCACTAAACACCATCACTCCCCACTAAACACCATCATCTCCCTCTAAACTACCATCACTCCCCACTAAACATCATCACTCCCACTAAACACCATCACTCCCCACTAAACACCATCATCTCCCTCTAAACTACCATCACTCCCCACTAAACACCATCATCTCCCTCTAAACTACCATCACTCCCTACTAAACATCATCACTCCCACTAAACACCATCACTCCCCACTAAACACCATCATCTCCCTCTAAACTACCATCACTCCCCACTAAACATCATCACTCCCACTAAACACCATCACTCCCCACTAAACACCATCATCTCCCTCTAAACTACCATCACTCCCCACTAAACATCATCACTCCCACTAAACACCATCACTCCCCACTAAACACCATCATCTCCCTCTAAACTACCATCACTCCCCACTAAACATCATCACTCCCACTAAACACCATCACTCCCCACTAAACATCATCACTCCCACTAAACACCATCACTCCCCACTAAACACCATCATCTCCCTCTAAACTACCATCACTCCCCACTAAACATCATCACTCCCACTAAACACCATCACTCCCCACTAAACACCATCATCTCCCTCTAAACTACCATCACTCCCCACTAAACATCATCAATCCCCACTAAACACCATCACTCCCACTAAACACCATCATCTCCCTCTAAACTACTATCACTCCCCACTAAACATCATCAATCCCCACTAAACACCATCACTCCCACTAAACACCATCATCTCCCTCTAAACTACCATCACTCCCACTAAACACCATCATCTCCCTTTAAACTACCATCACTCCCACTAAACACCATCACTCCCACTAAACACCATCATCTCCCTCTAAACTCCCACTAAACACCATCATCTCCCTCTAAACTACCATCACTCCCACTAAACACCATCATCTCCCTCTAAACACCATCATCTCCCACCAAACACCATCATCTCCCTCTAAACACCATCATTTCCCACCAAACACCATTATCTCCCTCTAAACTACCATCACTCCCACTAAACACCATCACTCCCACTAAACACCATCATCTCCCTCTAAACTACCATCACTCCCACAAACTACCATCACTCCCACTAAACACCATCACTCCCACTAAACACCATCATCTCCCTATAAACTACCATCACTCCCACTAAACACCATCATCTCCCTCTAAACTACCATCACTCCCACAAACTACCATCACTCCCACTAAACACCATCACTCCCACTAAACACCATCATCTCCCTATAAACTACCTTCACTCCCACTAAACACCATCACTCCCACTAAACTACCATCATCTCCCACCAAACACATCATCTCCCTCTAAACTACCATCACTCCCACTAAACACCATCATCTCCCTCTAAACTACCATCACTCCCCACTAAACACCATCATCTCCCACTAAACACCATCATCTCCCTCTAAACTACCATCACTCCCACTAAACACCATCATCTCCCACTAAACTACCATCACTCACCACTAAACACCATCACTCCCACTACACACCATCATCTCCCTCTAAACTACCATCACTCCCACTTAACTCCACCAAACACCACCATTTAACTCCACAAAACGCCGCCATTTAACTCCACAAAATGCCGCCATTTAACTCCACCAAACACCACCATTTATCTCCACCAAACACCACTATTTAACTCCATGAAACACCACCATTTAACTCCACGAAACACTAACATTCATCTCCACCAAACACCATCATTTAGCTCCACCAAACACCACCATTTAGCTCCATGAAACACCACCATTTATTTGTACCAAACCCTATCATTTATCTCCATCAAACACCACCATTTAACTCCACGAAACACTAACATTCATCTCCACCAAACACCATCATTTAGCTCCACCAAACACCATCATTTAGCTCCACCAAACACCACCATTTAGCTCCACCAAACACCACCATTTAGCTCCATGAAACACCACCATTTATTTCTACCAAACCCTATCATTTATCTCCATCAAACACCATCATTTATCTCCACCAAACACCACCATTTAGCTCCACCAAACTCCACCATTTATCTCCACCAAACACCACCATTTATCTCCACCAAACACCACCATTTAGCTCCACCAAACTCCACCATTTATCTCCACCAAACACCACCATTTAGCTCCACCAAACTCCACCATTTATCTCCACCAAACACCATCATCCTCCACCAAACAAAATCAATCACCATTTCCCCCAACTAACACCATCACTGTGCAACAGACAGACCCCATCTACACACATCCGTCCAAAACTTTTTGCCCATCTAGAACACACGTAGAGCTGTGAAGCTTTCCAGAGCAGATCTAGAACGTTCCACATATCCAGAGCTCTCAATCCACTGAGTGCAGAGTCAAAATTCACAGATAAGAACCTCAGAACTGTGGTGGAATTCTGCTGTGAGTGTGTACTCAGGGCTTTCACACAGATTCAGTCCCTTTTCCCCAGACGGCGAGACGAATCCACACACCCGTCAGCCTGGAATACAAGCCTTCTGCCCATCCTTCAGAACAAACCCAGAGAGTCAACACGGACCTGGTTCTTCTAACACAGCGTCAGGCTGTATGAAGGAACAAGCCGGCTGAAGAATCCAGCTCAAGCTCAGCTTTGATGGTCTGGGCTGGTCTTTAATGGTCTAGGATGGTTGGTCAAGCTGGTCATGCTGGTGAAAACATCACTGTTTATTGCATTTTGTTTGGGGTTATGCTGAATGTTGGTTGACCAGTTTGGTCATGCTGGGTGACCAATGTGGTCACGCTCTTCATGCTCTTCATGCTGGTCGACCAGCTTGGTGATGCTGGTCATGCTGGTTGACCAGCTTGCTTTTGCTGGTCATGCTGGTTGATGCTGGTTATGTTGCATGATGCTGGTCATGCTGGTGAAAACATATCCGATACTGGTAAACCAGTTGGTTAACCAGCTCTTGACCATAACTGTGTATGCTGCATTTGGTTTGTGGTTATGTTGCATGCTGGTTGACCAGTTTGGTCCTACAGATCATGCTGGGTAAGCAATGTGGCCACACTCTTCATGCTGGTTGATGCTGGTCATGCTGGTCAACCAGCTTGGTCATACTGTTCGTGATGGTTCCCCAGCATGGGCATGCTGGGCATGCTGGTTGGTCAGTGTGGTCGTGTTGGTCAACCAGCATGGCCATAGAGGTCATGCTAGTTGGTTAGCTTCATCTTGCTGGTTATGCTGGTTGACCAGCTTAGTCTTGCTGATTCCCCAATAGAGTGGAGTGCTAAGACTGTTCTCCTCACTTAAAAGAAGATAAGAGGACAGGGCTGGTTTACTGGTAAGGGTATGGGGACGAGGAGACAAGGCTGGTTTACTGGTAGGGGTATGGGGACGAGGAGACAAGGCTGGTTTACTGGTAGGGGTATGGGGACGAGGAGACAAGGCTGGTTTACTGGTAGGGGTATGGGGACGAGGAGACAAGGCTGGTTTGCTGGTAGGGGTATGGGGACGAGGAGACAAGGCTGGTTTGCTGGTAGGGGTATGGGGACGAGGAGACAAGGCTGGTTTGCTGGTAGGGGTATGGGGATAAGAGGACAGGGCTAGTTTACTGGTAAGGGTATGGGGATGAGGAGACAGGGCTGATTTGCTGGTAGGGGTATGGGGTGAGGAGACAAGGCTGGTTCACTGGTAGGGGTATTGGGATAAGAGGACAGGGCTGGTTCACTGGTAGGGGTATGGGGTGAGGAGACAAGGCTGGTTTGCTGGTAAGGGTATGGGGATAAGAGGACAGGGCTGGTTTGCTGGTAGGGGTATGAGGACGAGGAGACAAGGCTGGTTCACTGGTAGGGGTATTGGGATAAGAGGACAGGGCTGGTTTACTGGTAGGGGTATGGGGTGAGGAGACAGGGCTGGTTCACTGGTAGGGGTATTGGGATGAGGAGACAGAGCTGGTTTGCTGGTAGGGGTATGAGGACGAGGAGACAAGGCTGGTTCACTGGTAAGGGTATTGGGATAAGAGGACAGGGCTGGTTTACTGGTAGGGGTATGGGGTGAGGAGACAGGGCTGGTTTGCTGGTAGGGGTATGGGGTGAGGAGACAGGGCTGGTTCACTGGTAGGGGTATTGGGATAAGAGGACAGGGCTGGTTTACTGGTAGGGGTATGGGGATAAGAGGACAGGGCTGGTTTGCTGGTAGGGGTATGGGGATAAGAGAACAGGGCTGGTTTGCTGGTAGGGGTATGGGGATGAGGAGACAGGGCTGGTTTGCTGGTAGGGGTATGGGATGAGGAGACAAGGCTGGTTCACTGGTAGGGGTATGGGGATAAGAGGACAGGGCTGGTTTACTGGTAGGGGTATGAGGACGAGGAGACAAGGCTGGTTCACTGGTAGGGGTATGGGGATAAGAGGACAGGGCTGATTTACTGGTAGGGGTATGAGGACGAGGAGACAAGGCTGGTTTACTGGTAGGGGTATGAGGACGAGGAGACAAGGCTGGTTCACTGGTAGGGGTATGAGGACGAGGAGACAGGGCTGGTTTGCTGGTAGGGGTATGGGATGAGGAGACAAGGCTGGTTCACTGGTAGGGGTATGAGGACGAGGAGACAGGGCTGGTTTGCTGGTAGGGGTATGGGATGAGGAGACAGAGCTGGTTCACTGGTAGGGGTATGGGGATAAGAGGACAGGGCTGGTTTGCTGGTAGGGGTATGGGATGAGGAGACAAGGCTGGTTTGCTGGTAGGGGTATGGGGATAAGAGGACAGGGCTGGTTTGCTGGTAGGGGTATGGGGATAAGAGGACAGGGCTGGTTTGCTGGTAGGGGTATTGGGATAAGAGGACAGGGCTGGTTTACTGGTAGGGGTATGGGGATAAGAGGACAGGGCTGGTTTGCTGGTAGGGGTATGGGGTGAGGAGACAAGGCTGGTTTACTGGTAGGGGTATTGGGATAAGAGGACAGGGCTGGTTTGCTGGTAGGGGTATGGGGATAAGAGGACAGGGCTGGTTTGCTGGTAGGGGTATGGGGATGAGGAGACAGGGCTGGTTTGCTGGTAGGGGTATGGGACGAGGAGACAGGGCTGGTTTGCTGGTAGGGGTATGGGGATAAGAGGACAGGGCTGGTTTGCTGGTAGGGGTATGGGATGAGGAGACAAGGCTGGTTTGCTGGTAGGGGTATGGGATGAGGAGACAGGGCTGGTTTACTGGTAGGGGTATGGGGATAAGAGGACAGGGCTGGTTTGCTGGTAGGGGTATGGGGATAAGAGGACAGGGCTGGTTTGCTGGTAGGGGTATGGGACGAGGAGACAGGGCTGGTTTGCTGGTAGGGGTATTGGGATAAGGAGACAGGGCTGGTTTGCTGGTAGGGGTATGGGATAAGGAGACAGGGCTGGTTTGCTGGTAGGGGTATGGGATGAGGAGACAGGGCTGGTTTACTGGTAGGGGTATGGGGATAAGAGGACAGGGCTGGTTTGCTGGTAGGGGTATGGGACGAGGAGACAGAGCTGGTTCACTGGTAGGGGTATGGGATAAGGAGACAGGGCTGGTTTGCTGGTAGGGGTATGGGATGAGGAGACAGGGCGGGTTTACTGGTAGGGGTATGGGGATAAGAGGACAGGGCTGGTTTGCTGGTAGGGGTATGGGACGAGGAGACAGGGCTGGTTTGCTGGTAGGGGTATGGGGATAAGAGGACAGGGCTGGTTTGCTGGTAGGGGTATGGGACGAGGAGACAGGGCTGGTTTGCTGGTAGGGGTATGGGGATAAGAGGACAGGGCTGGTTTGCTGGTAGGGGTATGGGACGAGGAGACAGGGCTGGTTTGCTGGTAGGGGTATGGGATGAGGAGACAGGGCTGGTTTACTGGTAGGGGTATGGGGATAAGAGGACAGGGCTGGTTTGCTGGTAGGGGTATGGGATGAGGAGACAAGGCTGGTTTGCTGGTAGGGGTATGGGATGAGGAGACAGGGCTGGTTCACTGGTAGGGGTAAGGGATGAGGAGACAGAGCTGGTTCACTGGTAGGGGTATGGGGATAAGAGGACAGGGCTGGTTTGCTGGTAGGGGTATGGGACGAGGAGACAGGGCTGGTTTGCTGGTAGGGGTATGGGATGAGGAGACAGGGCTGGTTCACTGGTAGGGGTATGGGACGAGGAGACAGGGCTGGTTTGCTGGTAGGGGTATGGGACGAGGAGACAGGGCTGGTTTGCTGGTAGGGGTATGAGGACGAGGAGACAGGGCTGGTACAGGGAAGCCCACATAGGTACCTCAGTAATCACACACTGGCACCTCAGGCGGTCAACCGAGAGCTCATGCCCATCACTAGAGAGTACCAGCGGTCACTTATCCATAGCCACATTAGCACATTAGCTCAAACTGCTCCTTTAGTGTCAGTTCGGTTCTGAAAGCTAGCTAACAGCTCAGCTCTGAGTGAAACACATCCAGGACTATTTCTGGAGGAGCCAGTCCAGGATCACTTTCACACTCACTGGGACATATTCAGTTTCTCCAGTTCTCCAAACCTTTTAGGAGTAACTCTCTACCCCACACACACACACACACACACACACACATACACCATCACCATTATCTCAAGTACCATGCACGTGAGCACACACACACACATCTTCTCCATCGTCCTCCTCACACATTTCTCTCGCCCACTTCATATTGTCTACTTCTGTGAACTGACAAGCAGGCACTTGCCTCCGTTGCCAAGGGAACAGGCCGAAATCAAATAAAGCCAACAGGAGCTGAGTGACATACACACTCATCGGCGGCTACAGCGCTGATGTAACACACTCACACATGCATACACACACACACACACACACACACACACCGCAAAAACACTAGGATAACACCAGCACTGAGACCACAACAACCGAAAACAACAGGATACAGTCGGAGCGCGGCTTAGCAACGATGGGCTTAAACACGGTACTGTGGAACTTTACTGTTGTATTCCCAGCCTGGACAGCTCAAGCTGGTTAAGATGGTGAAACTGGTAAGACTGGTTGACCAGCCTGGCTGGTTTAACTGTTTGGTGAGCTGACCAAGCTGATCAAACTGACCAAGCTTGACCAACATGACCATTCTGTTAGACCAACATGACCACCAAGACCACCAAGACCACACTGGTCAACCAACATGACCACCATGACTACGCTGGTCTGCCAACATGACCAACATGACTACACTGGTTGACCGACATGGCAAGCAAAACCAAGCTGATTGACCAAAAAAACACACTGGTTGACCAACATGACCACCATGTTCATTCTGTTTGACCAGCATACACCAGTATAGTGTATGTTTTTGTTTGAGACTGATGGTTTAACTGTTTGGTGAGCTGACCAAGCTTGACCAGCATGACCATTCTGTTAGACCAGCAAGACCAGCTTTACCACTCTGGTCAACCAGCATGACCATCAAGACCATAATTACACTGGTCGAGCTGGTCGAAAGACTGAAACCAGCAAAAGCAGGGCAGCGACTTGTTAGCTTGTTGCTAATGTGTTAGTCTCAATACCACGACACAGTACAGGGCCCTATGATGCAACACAGTCTGGAATATTAAATTGTTCAGTATTATTGTATTGTGACTAGCATAGCATGCATGCTAGCTTGTTGGTAGTGTGCTTAGCACAATACCACAATACAGTACAATACAGTCCCATACAATATAATGCATTGGGGCTAGCATGCTAGCCTGTAGCCTGTGGCAAGTCCATTCAACATATTGTGTTGTGACTAGCATATTAGCTATTACCACAATACAGTACAGTATAATCCTATACAATATAATGTATTGGGGCTAGCATGCTAGCTTGTTGGAAGTGTGCTAAGCACAATTCCACAATACTGTACAATTCAATGTCATACATTTATTGGGGCTAGCATATTAGCTAGTGTGCTAGTTACATTACCACAATACAGTACAATACAATCCCATACAATATGATTTATTGGGGCTAGCATGCTAGCCTGTGGCTATTGTCCTAGTCACAATACAGTACAATACAATGCCATACATTTATTGGGACTAGCATATTAGCTAGTGTGCTAGTCACATTACCACAATACAGTACAATACAATCCGATACAATATAATGTATTGGGGCTAGCATGCTAGCATGTGGCTAGTGTGCTTGTCATAATACCAAAATACAGTACAATACAATCAAATGCAATATAATGCGCCGGGTCAGACCGCTTAGTGCCAGGTCAGACCCCTTAGTGCCAGGTCAGACTCCTTAGTGCCAGGTCAGACCCCTTAGTGCCAGGTCAGACTCCTTAGTGACAGGTCAGACCCCTTAGTGCCAGGTCAGACCCCTTAGTGCCAGGTCAGACCCCTTAGTGACAGGTCAGACCTCTTAGTGACAGGTCAGACTCCTTAGTGCCAGGTCAGACTCCTTAGTGCCAGGTCAGACTCCTTAGTGCCAGGTCAGACTCTTTTTTTTAGTTCTATATTGTTCTGATTGGCCCATAAACCAGTAGATCAGCGGCCCGATTGACACTTGGCTGACATTGTTAAACATCAGCCCCTTTCGCGTTGGTCCTGCCTGCATAATTCATTTGGCAAAAAAACTCAGCGCAAGAGTTTGTCTCCTAAGCACCGGCCCTTAAAACACGCTGGCCCTCCACGGAAGACGAGCGCCCAGACTTTTTACTGTCCTGCACCGAAGTGGTGGAACGAGCTTCCCCTGGGTGTCCGAACAGCAGAGTCCAACGCTCGCTGTCCTCAAACCCAGACTGAAGACCCTCCTCTTCTGAGAGGACTTGGGTGAAGAGTAGAGTATTATGGTCTCCTTATTGACTAAGATTAGACTTACTAAGTCTAAGATTAGAGGATCTGAATTTTAGTCTATTTAAACTAGCTGAGGTTCTTCTTGAGGATCAGAGCGTCTGCTAAATGCCATAAATGTAAATGTAAAATAATTTTGGCTAATGTTCTGTGGCCAAGTTAGTTTGTTTGGTAAACGCAGGTGAAATAAGCTTATAACGTCCTCACCATTTATAAGACGATATGGAAAAATAAGCCTGGGTTAATACTTATGCATTTAGTCCTGAAGTAAATAGTCTTAAATATGAGAACACTTAAAAAAACACCTTTCACCAACAAGACCAGTCGCAGCTTTCTCATTTCATTATTACACTATTACTGTTTGTGGGGTGAGTAGTAGGCTAGGCCAAGACTAAGCTACCTTTTGGCCCTGGAATGGTTGACTGTCCACCATGACCATTCCATCATGTTAGGGTTTTTTTTTTATGTAAGTGGTGAGGGAAAATCACACTTATATATACTGTATATATATATATATATATATATAAATACACACACAGTATATATAAGTGTGATTTTAAGTGTGTTTCCCTAACCACTTAACCTGTCCACTGTGAACACCAGCCACCGCTGCTGGCGCCACCACCACTGTCATCAGCCATGGGAGCTGATGAAGGCCCAGCTGTAGCAAAAATGTCTGTAAAATCTATCATTTTGCCTATTGGCTGTGTTATGCCAGTGCAGCTGTGTGCCTCTAAAAAACATAATCCAATAATTCTAGGCGTATTTGTAAAGCCACGACTCACCAACATGAAAAGTGAGACAGCGGCAGCATTGTGATTTAGTTTTTAGGTTATTAATTGTTTAACTATTAGGCCTAAGCTACTTTATAGGCCTGGGACAGTGTGCTTGGGGCAGTTTTATGTAGCCAAGGTTGCTAAAGACAGTGTAGGCTACAATGAAACACATAGGCATACGCACACTGTGGCGGAGTGGAGTGGTGGAGTATACATTTTTATAGTGTTATAATAAAGAAACACTTTTTTGTAGTATTTAATGGTCCACTCTCACTGATTACCGTTAGTTCATTGCATGGCTTAAAGTTCTGAAGAGTTGCACAGTTGGTGTACACATTCAACAGACCCCAAAAGGCTGAAAAGGTGTGTGTTATTGAATGTGGTGGGCCGTTTTGTTGGCCCAACATGTTGTGTTGGGACTGGCATGCTAGCTTGTGCAATACGCTAGTCACAATACCAAAGTACAGTACAATACAATCCCATACAATATAATGTATTGGGGCTAGCATGCTAGCATGTGGCTAGTGTGCTAGTCACAATACCAAAGTACAGTACAAAACAATCCAATGCAATATAATGTGCTGGGTCAGACCCCTTAGTGCCAGGTCAGACCCCTTAGCGCCGGGTAAGACCCCTTAGTGCCAGGTCAGACCCCTTAGTGCCAGGTCAGACCTCTTAGTGCCAGATCAGACCCTTTAGCGCTGGGTAAGACCCCTTAGTGCCAGGTCAGACCTCTCCTGAATGTCGCTAATGTCGCTAATGTTGCTAAAGGGCTGAGTGGGAGGAGTTCAAAAAGCCGGACTGATTTTCCTCCAGAATGAAGCTCAGTAAGTGCTGGTCTTCAGTCGGTCCAGTCAGAGATGAGGCCATGTGGTGTTAGCGTAAAGAGACGCTGGGCTCCTTCTCTGCTTAGCTAGCAATTCCTAGCAGATCCGACTCGGATACGCCCCGCCGCCTGAACGCCGCTGCTTTCCACACTGACCGCGTCCAGGGCTGAGCTCGGTGCAGGAGTAAACAGCGCACTGCAGCAGATGTGCAGGGTCATGTGTTGAACTTTTGTGCCACACGTTTCAGCCAAGACAGACTAGCCTTCTGTCCATGTTGGAGGAACTTCCAGACATGCTAACTGTCCTCCTGCTGCTGGCTGTGCTGAAGCTCAGTGAAGATCGTAGAGGGAGGCTGCAGGTGGAAGTTCAATAAAGCTACTATTCAGAGCCGGACCTGACATCACAAACTTAGGCCTACTTCAAGCCCCCCAGCCACAACATCCTAACCACAGTGGACGTGCATGTGTCCCCAGTGTCCACTTACCTACGGTACCTACAGTAAGGTACTAAGTAACTACCTACAAGTTTTGCATGTCCACCAGTATGACCAGCTTGACAACCAGCTAACACCAATGAAAACTGTATATAACTATACGGACAAAAGTATTGGGACACCTGCTCATTCATTGTTACCTAAATGTCTCTGGCTTTCAACTCAATTTTGGAAGTGTTGCTGTGAGGATTTGATTGCACTCAGCGACAAAAGCGTTAGTGAGGTCAGGATGTTGGATGATTGATCATCACCCCGCCTCATCCAAAAGTAACACCATCATTCCAGAGTTCCTCCACTGCTCCACAGCTCAATGCTGGGGGGCTTTATACCCCTCTAATAGCCCCCGCCTGGCATTATTAGGCAGCATGGAGCCAATAGGGTCATGATGTTGATCTGCTCCAGAGAGTCCTATTCTATTGGCAGTACTTCTTCTCTACAGGGACTAGACAAGCTGTTTCTGTTTTAGCAATGGGTGGAGCTTAAAGTAGCTGAATGATGCAAAAATTAGAAGGGGTGTCCACAGACTTTTGGACATAGTGTGTATAGATAAGCCTATGAATATATATATATATATATAGGTTTCTAAGCTTTAAACGGTAATCAACTACTTAGGGGGGTTCTGACCTTCTGCTATCTAGAACCATAAGGAACTCCTTGAGTTGAGTGTTGAGTGCTCTGGTCTAAGGAGGGAGATTGCGTAATGGGCTGGGAGGCTAACACAGCGGCTATCCTCTGAGTTTGTACGAATACTCGCTGCTGGACATCTAAGCAGGCTTCCTACCTTCTGCCAGGATGCTGCATTTACATATACGAGTATATACACCTCCTATCCCTCTCTCACGCTCTCGCTCACTCTCACTCGCTCTCGCGCTTTTATCACTGTTAACTCTGAGCTCACAGGAGCCTCCTGCTTGTTATGTAGCAGCTCTCTCTCATCTAAACCTACGCTCTCTCTCTCTCTCTCTCTCTCTCTCTTTACTCACCATTCACCCAGGGATGAGGCACAGCATTTCCACCTCAGCCTACGCACAGGCAAGCGCTTCTCCTTCTCTGCTTTTGTATTCCATCCATTTTTCTATCTTTCTCCTCTAACTTTCCCTTACACACTCTCTCTCTCTCTCTCTCTCTCTCTCACACACACACACACCAGTTAGTCCACTTAGTGGGATTATGCAAAGATCTCACCTGTGAGAGAAAGCATCTCTAAAGAAAGACAGAGAAAAAAGATGGACAATATATATTTTTTATACACAATTAATGGACAAAAGTATTGGGACACCTGCTTTTTCACTGTCAAATATCATAAAGTAATATAAATATTTAAAAGAGCTGATCCTGCTTTTGTTGGAGTGACTGTCTCTACTGTCCAGAGAAGAAGACTTTCTACTAGACTTTGGAGGAGGAGCATTGCTGTGAGGATTTGATTGCATTCAGGGACAAGAGCATTAGTGATGTCAGGATGTTGGATAGATAATCACCATACCATCTCATCATCATCATCCCCAACTCAGTTTCTCAAAAGTACTGGATGGCAATTAGACTTCACAGTGAATTTTTATTAAATTAATGTAATTAACTTTAGTAAAAATAATAATATTATTAATAATAATATCTCTCTCTTATTGTTTCATACTCTCACCCCTCTGTTATTCTCTCTCTCTCTCCACTGAAGTCCAACACTGTCCTCACCGCTAAACACCACCTCACAACCACGCGGGAGTGAGAGATGCTGTTTCACACGCTCACACACTCAGGGGTGAGACACAGGTACGGAGAGAGAGAGAGAGAGAGAGAGAGAGAGAGAGAGAGAGAGAGAGAGACCTTTTAAGTTGCCATGTGCTATTCTCTACACATGAGCACAGAGCGAGAGACACATGTTCTCCATCACTCCATCACTCCATCAGCCCATCTCCATCTCCACCATATTCTCCATCAGCCCATCTCTATCACTCCATCAGCCCATCTCCATCACTCCATCAGCCCATCTCCATCACTCCATCTCCACCATATTCTCCATCAGCCCATCTCTATCACTCATCAGCCCATCTCCATCACTCCATCTCCACCATATTCTCCATCAGCCCATCTCTATCACTGCATCAGCCCATCTCCATCACTCCATCTCCACCATATTCTCCATCAGCCCATCTCCAACACTCCATCTCCACCATATTCTCCATCAGCCCATCTCCATCTCCACCATATTCCCAATAACTCCATCAGCCTATCTCCATCACTCCATAACTTTATCAGTCCATCTCCATCTCACCATCAGGCCATCTCCACCACCATGAGTCCATCTCCAACTTAATCACTCCATCAGCCATCTCCACCACTCCATCAGTATTCACATACTAAAGACAACCAGAGCTCAACCAGCAACATGTACACCAAACTGAAGAAACAGAGAGAGAGAGACATTGTGATTCATAGAGAGAGAGAGAGAGAGAGAGAGAGAGGGTCACTTATGCACCATTGATTGGTAATAACACATTAGCAAAGCCAGGAGAAAGAAGAGAGAGAGAGACGCGAAGAACAGAACGAGAGACTGAGAGAGAGCGAGAGAGAGAGAGAGAGACATAGAGTTAGGGAGGGAGAGAGAGAGAGCGAGCGAGTGCTTACCTTTGTGGTTACGATGCAGAGGCAGTCCATGGTAGAGAAAGCCCAACCGGGGAAAATCCAAACACCCCAATCCCCCCTTTCCCTCACCCCTTCCTTCCCTCCAGCTCCTTCTCTCTTTCTCTCCTCCTTCTCTCTCTCTCTCTCTCTCTCTCTCCCACACACACACATACACACACACACACACTCACACTCCTGCCTTTCCCCCTTTTACTGTTCTTCTGTGTCTCTCTTTGGACTGACTGAACCAGAGAGGGAGATGAAGGAGGGATGGGAGGGATGGATGGATGGAGGGAGGGAGGGAGGTGTTGGGGGGGGGGGGGGGGACGTAAAAGAGGAAGGGGAGGGACGGATTGAGAAAGAGAGAGAAGGTGGGATACGTATTCCTGCGGAAAGAGACACAGAGAGAGAGAGAGAGAGAGAGAGGGAGAGAGGGAGAGAGAGAGAGAGAGAGAGATGAGAGAGAGAGAGAGAGGGTGGAAGAGCGGGAGGAGAGGAAGAGCACGACC
>NC_132878.1:1882763-1930263 GCF_030463535.1 Salminus brasiliensis | reverse complement strand
AGTTGCTGCAGGCTGCAGGTCTCTGGAATACAAGAGGACTGAGGGGCAGACAGCCTCCACCTCCACAGCCGCTGCGCGACACCTACACGCGCCAGTCCGGGCTGTCTGTTTTTGGACCGGACAGCCGGGTATTGAGCTCTGTTGTTGGTTGTCCAGTTGGTCCGGCGGGTCCAACCACATGGACAAAAGTATTGGGACATCTGTTCATTCACTGTTTCATCTAAAACCAAGGGGATCCTGCTTCTGTTGGAGTAACTGTCTCTTCTGTCCAGAGAAGAAGACTTTCTTCTAGGAGCATTGCTGTGAGGATTTGATTGCATTCAGCAACAAAAGCATTAATGAGGTCAGGATGTCAGATGAACACCACCCCACCTCACCCCGCCCAAAAGTACTGGATGGAGCTCCTCCACCATCATTCCAGAGAACACAGCTCCTCCACTGCTCCACGTTTCCTCAATGCTGGGGGGCTTTATACCCCTCTAGCCCACACCTGGTATTAAGCAGCATGGAGCCAATAGCTTCTGACAGTCCTATTCTATTGGCAGTACTTCTCCTCTACAGGGACTAGACAAGCTGTGTGTGTGCATTTGCACATCTGTGTCAGCAATGGGTGCGGCTTAAAGTAGATGAATGCACTTAGTAAAAGGGGTGTCCACAAACTTTTGGCCAGTATAATTTTAGGTAACAGCATTGAATAAATGTCAGTCAGCAGTTCTATTATTAGTCAAGCTCAGATCTGATCAATAAAACATCATTTATAACCAATAATCAATCATCTCTAACCAACACACTGAATAAATGGAGTCAGGGTGGAAGGAGGGACTGGTGAGAACACTGATGGGTTATCTAGAACCTCTTAACACTGTTACAGATCTCACCTGCTTGTCTGAAACGGAACCTGAGCACTGAGCGCAACCTGTGAGAGCAGGAAGGACGCTGGGAACACTCTGCTCCCAATTGAGCAGCGATGAAACAGCGACGCCATGTGGCCGTTTTGAACATTACATTGGAATGATATACATTAGAAACCCTTGCCTCGTGCTCACACTCCCTGGCCACTTTATTAGAAACCCTTGCCTCGTGCTCACACTCCCTGGCCACTTTATTAGAAACCCTTGCCTCGTGCTCACACTCCCTGGCCACTTTATTAGAAACCCTTGCCTCGTGCTCACACTCCCTGGCCACTTTATTAGAAACCCCTGCCTCATGATTCCACTCCCTGGCCACTTTATTAGAAACCCCTGCCTGGCATTTCCCCTCTCTGGCCACTTTATTAGAAACCCCTGCCTGGCATTTCCCCTCTCTGGCCACTTTATTAGAAACCCCTGCCTGGCATTTCCCCTCTCTGGCCACTTTATTAGAAACCCCTGCCTGGCATTTCCCCTCTCTGGCCACTTTATTAGAAACCCCTGCCTCATGATTCCATTCTCTGGCCACTTTATTAGAAACCCCTGCCTGGCATTTCCCCTCTCTGGCCACTTTATTAGAAACCCTTGCCTCGTGCTTTCCCTCCCTGGCCACTTTATTAGAAACCCCTGCCTTGCGCTTTCCCTCCCTGGCCATTTTATTAGAAACCCTTGCCTCGTGCTCACACTCTCTGGCCACTTTATTAGAAACCCTTGCCTCGTGCTTCCCCTCCGGCCACTTTATTAGAAACACCCATTTTGGAATTCCTCACTGGCCACTTTATTAGAAACCCCTGCCTCATGATTCCACTCCCTGGCCACTTTATTAGAAACCCCTGCCTCATGATTCCATTCTCTGGCCACTTTATTAGAAACCCCTGCCTGGCATTTCCCCTCTCTGGCCACTTTATTAGAAACCCCTGCCTCATGATTCCATTCTCTGGCCACTTTATTAGAAACCCCTGCCTGGCATTTCCCCTCTCTGGCCACTTTATTAGAAACCCCTGCCTGGCATTTCCCCTCTCTGGCCACTTTATTAGAAACCCCTGCCTCATGATTCCACTCTCTGGCCACTTTATTAGAAACCCCTGCCTGGCATTTCCCCTCTCTGGCCACTTTATTAGGAACCCCTGCCTGGCATTTCCCCTCTCTGGCCACTTTATTAGAAACCCCTGCCTCATGATTCCACTCCCTGGCCACTTTATTAGAAACCCCTGCCTGGCATTTCCCCTCTCTGGCCACTTTATTAGGAACCCCTGCCTCATGATTCCATTCTCTGGCCACTTTATTAGAAACCCCTGCCTGGCATTTCCCCTCTCTGGCCACTTTATTAGAAACCCCTGCCTGGCATTTCCCCTCTCTGGCCACTTTATTAGAAACCCCTGCCTCATGATTCCACTCCCTGGCCACTTTATTAGAAACCCCTGCCTTGCGTTTCCCCTCCCTGGCCACTTTATTAGAAACCCTTGCCTCGCGTTTCCCCTCTCTGACCACTTTATTAGGAACACCCTTTTTGGAATTCCTCTCTGGCCACTTTATTAGAAACCCCTGCCTCGTGCTCACACTCCCTGGCCACTTTATTAGAAACCCTTGCCTCGCGTTTCCCCTCTCTGACCACTTTATTAGGAACACCCTTTTTGGAATTCCTCTCTGGCCACTTTATTAGAAACCCCTGCCTCGTGCTCACACTCCCTGGCCACTTTATTAGAAACCCCTGCTTTACGTTTCCCCCTCTCTGGCCACTTTATTAGAAACCCTTGCCTCGTGCTCACACTCTCTGGCCACTTTATTAGAAACCCCTGCCTGGCATTTCCCCTCTCTGGCCACTTTATTAGAAACCCCTGCCTGGCATTTCCCCTCTCTGGCCACTTTATTAGGAACCCCTGCCTCATGATTCCATTCTCTGGCCACTTTATTAGAAACCCCTGCCTGGCATTTCCCCTCTCTGGCCACTTTATTAGAAACCCCTGCCTGGCATTTCCCCTCTCTGGCCACTTTATTAGGAACCCCTGCCTTACGTTTCCCCCTCCCTGGCCACTTTATTAGAAACCCTTGCCTCGTGCTCACACTCCCTGGCCACTTTATTGGAAACCCTTGCCTCGTGCTCTCCCTCCCTGGCCACTTTATTAGAAACCCCTGCCTTGCGCTTTCCCTCTCTGGCCACTTTATTAGAAACCCCTGCCTTGCGCTTTCCCTCCCTGGCCACTTTATTAGAAACCCCTGCCTTGCGTTTCCCCTCTCTGGCCACTTTATTGGAAACCCTTGCCTCGTGCTTTCCCTCCCTGGCCACTTTATTAGAAACCCCTGCCTTGCGTTTCCCCTCTCTGGCCACTTTATTAGAAACACTTGCCTCGTGCTCTCCCTCCCTGGCCACTTTATTAGAAACCATTACCTCGTGCTTCCCCTCTGGCCACTTTATTAGAAACCCTTGCCTCGTGCTCTCCCTCCCTGGCCACTTTATTAGAAACCATTACCTCGTGCTTCCCCTCTGGCCACTTTATTAGAAACCCTTGCCTCGTGCTCTCCCTCCCTGGCCACTTTATTAGAAACCATTACCTCGTGCTTCCCCTCTGGCCACTTTATTAGAAACCCTTGCCTCGTGCTCTCCCTCCCTGGCCACTTTATTAGAAACCATTACCTCGTGCTTCCCCTCTGGCCACTTTATTAGAAACCCTTGCCTCGTGCTTCCCCTCTGGCCACTTTATTAGAAACCATTACCTCGTGCTTCCCCTCTGGCCACTTTATTAGAAACACCCATTTTGGAATTCCTCACTGGCCACTTTATTAGAAACCCTTGCCTCATGCTTCCCCTCTCTGTCTGCTTTATTAGAAACCCCTGCCTTGTGATTCCATTCTCTGGCCACTTTACTGGAAACCACTGCCTCGTGCTTCTCCTCTGGCCACTTTATTGGAAACCCCTCTTTTGTGCTTCCAGCAGTCATGATGGTCTTTGTATAGCGTGACTTCAGCAGATGAGGGTCTAGAAGGTTGACATTAGAAGGCTTACATCCGGTATATGAACAGATGTGCTAGGTGGAGCTACAAGAGAGGGGGATCTCTCCTGCCACTCAGACGCTGCTGCTCTTCTACCTTCACGCACATCGGCCTGCACTCAGGCTGAACCGCTCAGGACTCTGTGGGGCCTGTTTAGTTGACTCCACCCACACAATCTGATTGGTCAAAGATTTTTCATATGCATGACTCTACCATCAATGGTTGCTTTACCGGTTGCCAAGCAACAATGGCCACTTCAATTGCAGCTACAAAACCATAATTAACCAACTGAGTAGGCACCTGTGATCTGTCTGAAAACAGCACTATAAACCTGTATCACTTTGCCCATGACCAGTTGCTAAGCAACAACAGTGGTCTTTTACTGGTTACTAAGCAAAATCATTGTGACAGTACAGCAGGAACACTAAAGTAACTACTTAGCGGCCAGTAAAGGCACAACCGGTTTTGCTTAGCAGCCAGTAAAATGACCACTTACGTTGCAACCGGTAAAGTCACAGCAGTTGTTGCTTAGCAGCCAGTAGAGTAAGCACTAATGTTGCTTAGCAACCAGTAAAGTCACAGCAGTTTTTGCTTAGCAGCCAGTAGAGTAAGCACTAATGTTGCTTAGCAACCAGTAAAGTCACAGCAGTTTTTGCTTAGCAGCCAGTAGAGTAAGCACTAATGTTGCTTAGCAACCAGTAAAGTCACAACTGGTTTTGCGTAGCAGCCAATTAAATGACCACTGTTGCTTAGCAACCAGCAAAGGACCACTGTTGTTGCTTAGCAACCAGCTTGATTTGCAGCTAATAATCATTGTTATTGCTTAGCAGCCAATTAAATGGCCACAGTTGATGGTTAGCCACTAGTCACAAAACCTTTACCTACAACTTTTAAACCTTTACCTACAGCTATCCAGCTACCTGCTCAGGCTAATCATTTAGCTCCGCCCATTCAAGCAGACGTTACAAAGAGGATTCTTTTTTTTTTTAAAGAAGGCTCCAAGAAGAATCCAGGGCAGCCAATCAGCTTACAAAATATCAGAACACAGAACTGTGCTAAAGCTTTACCCTTCCTTGCGTAAAGTGGTGGTGGTTCTCCATCACTGTGTTCATCATTAGAACATCTCCAAAGTTCTCCTCTCTCATGGAGTCTAGTATTATTTAGAGTTCTCCTCAGATCAACACCTGGTTTGGTGGTAAATCAGGGCTTAATGATGGTAAATCAGGTGAGCTGCTGCTGCTGGAGTTGATTGAACACATCCTCCACGCTGTGCTGGCTGGACTGGGGGGCGTCCAGGAGAACCCTGGAGGAACCGAGCTCTGTTCTTCAGACTAGCTCACAGACAAGATCTCACTACTTTCTTTCTTCAGAATGAGAAGCTCTTGTTTCTCCTTTTTACTGGATTCATGTTCAGCTGCTTTATCTGATCTGATGAGATCTGGAGCTTCTACTGTAGAACCCTCTCACTGCTGAGAGATGGGGGTTAGAGTGATGGGGGTAGAGTGGCGGGGTGAGGGGACTAACACACAGTAAGAAGACCTCGCCCTCGTCCAGCCCGGACACCTTCATTAATAATAAATGCATTCAGCTACTTTAAGCTGCACCCATTGCTGACACAGATGTGCAAATGCACACACACAGCTTGTCTAGTCCCTGTAGAGGAGAAGTACTGCCAATAGAATAGGACCCTCTGGAGCAGATCAACATCATGACCCTATTGGCTCCATGCTGCCTAATAATGCCAGGCGTGGGCTAGAGGGGTATAAAGCCCCCCAGCATTGAGGAGCTGTGGAGCAGTGGAGGAGCTCCATCCAGTACTTTTGGGCGAGAGGAGTTGGGGGATGAGAGAGGTTGGGTGATGCTCTTCCAACAAACATCCTGACCTCACTAACGCTCTTCTCGTTGAATGCAATCAAATCCTCAAAGCAATGCTCCTCCAAAACCACAGAAAAGCCTTCTTCGCTCAACAAGGCTGAATAAACTCTTTGTAAAACCCTTGACTTCAGAAGAAATGATGTGAATGAATAAACAGGCGTCTCAATATTTTTGTCCATGTGGCGCATGCATGTAAGTGTTTGCAAAGGATTCAGACACCCCTAGACTGCGCATGCACGCCTCCAACACAACGTAATAACCTGTAACGAATAATTTCACCCAGTTTCCACAGCGATAGAAGGCAGGATGTTCCAGAAAGAGGCTTTATTTGAGTGTGAGGCAAACTGATGAGAACGACAGCAGAAGTTTAAGAAAATTAAAATTATAAAAAGCAGGAAAATGGTTATGATTATTATGAGACGATCAGAGCCGGTGCAGCCGTCTATAAAGATAACGGTCTCAGTTCTAAGCCCGTTTCTGATCAGATTACTCTACTTAACCGGAGGAGACTGAGATTGCGTCGGATTTGAGAGAAGACAGACGTCAACCACTGAAAACAAACCAGAAAATGAAAGCAGAAGTGAACATGACCAACCTGAACCGACAGAAACATCTGCCTACAGACAGAAACCGTGCTCAAACAAAAAAAAAAATAATAATAAAAATTATTGATGTAATACGTCCAGTTTAAAACCCTCAAATCCACCACCACCCCCCCCCCCCCGGGTTCATTTCAGTCCGTGTCCGTGTTCTTTCCGACACTTTGGGGGGGGGGGGGCTGGGTTAGGAGGCAAATGATCAGCCTGGTCTGAGCTCCACTGAGGGTTAGGATTTCTAAAAGGTCCACCCAAAGCTGCAGACACACCCCACCTCCCTCTCTGCACCAATCAAAATGAGTCTTAAGGAGTTCGAGAAAAAGAGAGAGGCCGGCCAAAAGCTGCCTGGACCCCAAACCTCAAATCTACAGAAGGCCGTTCAGTGGATTCACCAGTTCCAATGTGCTGAAGAAGTCCCTGTGAAACGCCGGCCCCTTAAAAATGACCTCTTGAATGGCTGGCCTGGTTCTGCGGGCATCACTTCCGTGGAGCGGGACCTTTGTGAAACAGGTAGATGGGCCTCTGAAAACCTGCAGAGTTTGATAAACACCGACTCAGTCAAACACTGTAACAGCTAACGGACATCAGCAGTTCCAACAGTAGTGCTACTGACTGAGGAAATAGTAAGGAGTCCAATCAATACACACACCAACCAGCCACTTCATTAACACCCCCTCCTTAATTCCACAATCTATAGATCTGTTACTCCAGACTGTCTCCATCTGTCTCTCTGCAGACTCTGTTCTTAGCCCCCTTCACCCTGTTTACTCTTCCGTGCTCAGGACCCCACAGGACTGACCCCCACAGTGCAGACTGTAGTATTTTGTGGGTGGAGGGTCATTCTCAGCACTGCACTGACAGTGACTGGCCTGGCGGTGGTGAGTGTATTAGTGTGTGTAGTGTAAAATGCCCAACCTAAGCCACACCCATAATCAGAACCAGACATTAGGGCGGATCTGCTCACCTCTGGACAAATTGTTGGGGGTCCCGATGAGCTCATAGCTGGAGAATCCCCCCTCATTGGTCAGATACGTGGAGAACTGCTCCGGTTTTAAGCGGATGCTGTAATAGTTCTTAGTGATCGTCTCCTGAAAGAGAAAAACACAGACATGCGCATCAGATCTGCGACGTCATTACTGTAACCCATCAACTCCTCGACTACTATTAGAACACTAAAGAGCGCCCCCTGTGCTTCCTGTAGTGTATTACAGTCTGTCAGAAGGAGTGTGTGGATCATATGAACATTATAGAGCGCCCCCTACGCTTCCTGTAGTGTATTACAGTCTGTCAGAATGAGTGTGTGGATCATATGAACATTATAGAGCATTATAGAGCGCCCCCTACGCTTCCTGTAGTGTATTACAGTCTGTCAGAATGAGTGTGTGGATCATATGAACATTATAGAGCATTATAGAGCGCCCCCTGTGCTTCCTGTAGTGTATTACAGTCTGTCAGAATGAGCGTGTGGATCATATGAACATTAAAGAGCATTATAGAGCGCCCCCTACGCTTCCTGTAGTGTATTACAGTCTGTCAGAATAAGCATGTGGATCATATGAACATTATAGAGCATTATAGAGCTCCCCCTACGCTTCCTGTAGTGTATTACAGTCTGTCAGAATGAGCGTGTGGATCATATGAACATTATAGAGCATTATAGAGCGCCCCCTACGCTTCCTGTAGTGTATTACAGTCTGTCAGAATGAGCGTGTGGATCATATGAACATTATAGAGCATTATAGAGCGCCCCCTACGCTTCCTGTAGTGTATTACAGTCTGTCAGAAAGAGCGTGTGGATCATATGAACATTATAGAGCATTATAGAGCGTTCCCATATGCTTGTGTATTACAGTCTGCTAAACTGCCACAGGTTAAATACACATACCTAGGTGTCTGTTTTTGCAACAATGCAAATACAACTGATGATAAACTGTTTTTAAAGTGTGTGTGTGTGTGTGTGTGTGTACCGTGAGTTTTTTCCTCTTGCCGTAGGAGTGCCACGGCTGTGGTTCGAGGATGAAAAGGCCACCGGGTCGGAGGTGGCGGTAAACCCGCTGAAAGAGTCGCTTTAGTCCGTCATCGCCCCAGTTCAGGTGAATCCACTTCGTTACGCTCAAACACAGGATTACATCAAACTCCTCGCGCTGAGTCAGCAGCAGCAGATCACTGTCCAATACATAATTACCCTAGAGAGAGACAGAGACAGAGAGAGAGACAGAGAGAGAGAGAGATTATCACCGCTGAATAAAACAAACACCAGGTCCACCATCCTAATTATACAGGATTTGCAGTGTTTCGGACACAGAGCCATTCAATCCAGTATATTTTACTGCATCTTACACAACTCCAAACCACCCCCCCCTTACACACACACACACACACACACACACACACACACACACACACACACACACACACCCATAATGATGGGGAAGTGAGAGATGGGTGTAATCTTATTTACGTTGTTTTTATGCACAATAATAACACCTACTTATCCAGCTTCTGAAGGTTAACAGAACACAGAGGATACAGTGATTCGGACCAACGGCCCAAACCCAACACACACACACACGCAGGAAGTTACTGTATAACTGCATGTCACACCCAGACTCCCCGCACCCAACACACCCAAACCATTATCACAGTTAGATGCCAAACTAAATCCTCATGCTACTGTGTGGGAGTCAGCATAAGATTAAAGCCTTATCTATAGAAACAGGATACAGCACAGGCTAGGCCTGGCTAACACCTGACCAGCACTGCACTAATAGACAATTACTAACACACACACACACACACACACACACACAAGAATGTAAACATACATATGTCGTATGCATTATGCACTAATAAACATATTAATAAATAAAGTCTGACTGTTCTCTATAGCAGTACAGTCGTATTGGGGGGGGTAGTGTTGTATATAGTGTCACACACACACACACACACACACACACACACACACCATTATAATCACTTTTTATAAAATATTTACATCGTCTTCCACTGAAGTTAACCCAAAGTTTTTTTTGTGCAACAGTGACCCCCCCACCACACACACACACACACACACACACACACTCGCTCTTCATACACCATTACTGCATATTTACTACATTTAACTTTAACATGGTGTTCAATGTAGACTCAATTAAACACTGATTTTTTGCTGTTAAATTCTGAGACATGGCGTCTAACAGGTGCAGAAACGTGTAATATTTGAGACAGGAGAGGATTTATCCACTTATTTACACCCAAAACCTCAGCTCACTGGGGTACCCACACTTCTTTTCATTCAAGTAAACAAAGAGACTTTATTTAAATGAAGGCTGGAGCATTTCTCTCTGTCCAGCAGCTGGATTTTGAACATTTGCTGCTATAGCTGATCTCTCCATCTATTTATCTAATACACCATATTTAATATAATAAATATTATTTAATGTATTATTATTATTTATAATGTGTGACATAGCACATACTAATATATATATATATATATATATATATATATATATAAAAATTCCCCACTGTGGGGCTAATAAAGGATTATCTTACCTTACACACATATATAATAATAAAAAAACAAAAGGTTTGAAGAACACCATGTCCAAATGTTTGTGGACACCCCCTCTATTGAATGCATTCTTTAAGCTGCACCCATCGCTGGCACGGATCTACAGATGCACACACACCTTGTCTAGCCCCTGTTCAGAATTTCGCCAATAGAAATAGGGCTTCTACCGGCACAATGCCTAATGCAATCAAATCCTCACAGCAATGTTCCTCCTTCTAGTAGAAAGTCTTCTTCCCTGGACAGTAGAGACAGTTACTCCAACAAAAGCAGGATCAGCTTTTTTTAATCCCCTTGATTTCAGAAGAAACAGTGAACGAGCAGGCGTCCCAATACTTTTGTCAATAATTCACTGGGTATATTATGGTTGAACTATTGCCTCCACCGAAGCCTTCAGAGACACACAACACTCTTCTACGCTTACCTTGACAAACGAGACGTTGGCAGGGAAGTTCCCAGGTGACGGAGGGCGTGTATCAGGAAGTGGAGGAGCAGCTATGGGTCCTCTGGAGATGCAGAGAGAGACGGGGAATAGATAACTACCATTGGATGAGGAAGCTTCTCCTCCGTCAGGCTTCCTAGCATCTCCATCTTCTGACCTGTCCACCATTGCATTACTTCCAGCCTCCAGTGCCCGCTCTTCTTCTTCCACCACCTCCTCCTCCTTCTCCTCGGCACCCTTCACTCCTTCCTTTCTTTCCTCCAGCTCCAAGGAACCTCCTGATTTGTCCTTATTTTCCGGTTCTTCTGCCACCTTCTCCGGTTCCTTCTCCTTCCCTCCACCTTCATCCTTCTTTCCAGAGCGGGCCTTCAGGACGTGCATCTCCGAGAGGAAATAGAGGATGTTCTTCCTGGCTGCGTGGATCAGAGAGCCGTCTATGTCCAAACCCACGATCCGTGAAGGTTGCCAGGTTTTGGCTATAGACAAGGTGAGGCGACCCGTGTTGCAGCCCAGATCCAGGACCTCCTTACCTCTGAACCACTCAGGCTTGAGCGTGTGCATTCGAGGATCTTCGGTCAAACCCGGGTTCCTGTAACCGTAGTATTTGTCGTAGTTGCCGTATTGGAATTTCTTCTTCTGCTGGTTGGGTTTCTGTTGGTTCTTCTGATGCCTCCTGTGGTTTGGCTGCTGTTGTTGTTGTTGGGCCTGAAGATCCGAAGCTCTGCTCTTGTCCCAGTAGGGGGCACCAAAGTTCTCAGACTTGCTGGTGGTGCGTTTGCGCTTGCGTTGCCGGTGTGAGGCAGGTGTCGGGTTGGAGTTTTCCAACACCGGTGCACTGGCTGCCATCTCATCCTTCTCCTCTCGGCCACCAGTGGAGTCCGGGGCGCTCGGACACTGGGCTTCCTGGGTTGGAATGGAGCCTGACTCCAAAGCTTCCTTCTCTGGAGCCTCAGAAGCCACACAATCCAAACGAGGCCCCGAGGACGTCACCGCCACTTCCGTCTGCGACGCCGGGCAGGTTTTCCCTTTCTCGGACTCAGAAAGGTCCCCCAGTCGGGTCACTGCTCCTTCACCCCCTCTCCCACTTCCTCCCACCCCAGTCACACCATGATGTCTGTTGCGGTGCCGCCTCCTACCGCCCCCGCCGCTCTTCAGCGGGGTCAGAAGAAGCCCTCCGTCCCCAGTCACGCAGCAGTTCAGGTTCAGCGGGTCGGTGATGTCTCTCGGGATCAGGATCTCCACAGGGTCCCTGTTCTTGGCTGGCAGGGGCGAGGATTTGGGCGTCTCGGCATTGAGGGCCCGGTTGACCTCCTCGTCCAACAAGCTGTTGAGGTTTAGCGGGTCAAAGATGTTGCCACCGAGAAGGAAGTTGGTGGGCAGGACCGACTCGCTCTCAGAGGTGGCTCGGCGGCGGCGTTTGCCGAAGACCGGGTGCTTAAAGCCGCTACTCATCGTGCTGCGACGCTTGTTCAGCCTCGGCTGGGGTTTGGGCTGCTGGACGGAGGAATCCGGGGCAGCCTGACCAGGATCCTCTGTGGTTTCAGTGCGTTTATCAAAAACTTGAGAGTGCCGTTGGGGTGGAGGGGGCAAGGAGGCGTCCTCTGGACGCTCGCTGGGGAACACAGTCTCACGTTTATCATCGACAGACATCTCGATCATCTTCCAACGAGTGCAGTGCCAGCAGTGGAGGATCAGACCTTGATCTGAAACATGCAGAACATTAAATACAGCCCACATTAATAATCAATACATAGAGATAGACAGACAGACAACCACAACAGTCCAACATATGATACCATTAAGTCTACCAACACACACACACACACACACACACACACACACACACACACACACACACACACACACACCTTCCCTGACTCCCAGGGTCAGATCTGCATGCAATCTGCACAAAGAAACACAACTGCACGAAAAGGAAAGCAGCAAACGTCCACTGTACGTCTAAAAGCATGGACCCACCTTTCCTGTGCGTAGCTCCACCTCCAGAACGCCGTGCTTTTGCATAGCCCCGCCTCCACGCATGACGCTCATGAATAAGTCATGAGCCACGGAGAGAGACAGAGAGCGCGCGCGAGCCGGACAGGGACGGAGGAGAAAACTGCAAAATAATAATAAATAAATCTCAGGATCGGATCAGTCTCCACCGCAGCCTCTCTTAAAGCGACACAGCCCTCTCTCTCTCTCTAAACGGCGAAGTAAAAATACATAAATAAATAAATAAACAAAAACAACAACAGCCCTGTCAGTCTAGCAACTGTCGCCCTGGCAGCGCCGGCAGTTTCTCACCGTAGCAACCGTCAGTCTAAAAAAACAAAAAACACAAGATTTAGAAGGCCTCAAAAACAGAAACGCTGCCTAAATTAAAATATACCAAAACCTCGGGAGTTTAAGGACCTGTGTGGAGACGTAAGGACGTTAGTAAATGTTTTTTTTTGTTGTTGTTGTTGTTTGTTTGTTTTTTGATTATTAATATTATTATTAAATATATTTTAACTCCTCCCCCTTCTTCTTCCTCCTCTTCTTCCTCTACTCTCACAACTCCCCACTCATCTGCAGACCCTCGCTTTGGTGAGGAAGAGGAGCTGCTTCTGCTTATATAGTCCTGAAGCCCTGGCTACGTCATAGCAAACAGCCAGAGCAGCCAATAGTCATCCAGAGCTCGCCGAACGTGCCGCAATCCGACCAATGGCGAGCCGCAGAAGGCGGGACTAGCCTACTTTTCCACACTGTAGGAGCCCCACCGGCCGCCTGAACGAAACGAAGCCACATTTCTGCTGAGAAACGGCAGACAACTGAAAACGCATGTTTAAAATCGCTGTGTTGTACCACAGACGTTTAGCGTGTCTAACGTTTAATCTGATGGTGGAACCGCTCCGGTTCTCAGCAGCGTTTGAGTGGTTTTATTGTTTTGGCGCTTCGTTACAGGCAACAGGCGATCCAGCTAAGCAGCCGCGGACCAAACCCCGAGTTTTAAAGAGTATAAACGCGGCTGGTTTGCATTTACGAGCTACTGTGGTGTTTTCTGTTAGATTGTGCTTGATATTTAACTTGTATAAACAGGAAATATGATATAAATGTGGTTAGTTCCCGCCCTCGCTGCATGCCTTTGCGATGGAATTATGGGAAGTGTAGTCTTATCGCCACAGCTGGGCTGCTGACTACACCCACTGATTAACCCACGTGTTTTTAACTCTTTTCTAGTCAAAAGTAGCATTAATAAGTCATGTAATCGACCCCAAGCTCGGCTCTTGATCAGTAGATCATCAGTTTGAGTTGGATGGTGTACCTGGGCTACCAGAATGACCAACATGGCCAAGCTAGTCAACCAGTATGACCATGCTGGTACAATTAGCTATATAAACCAGCGTGAATGCTGTGACCAAATTGATCGACCGGCTTAACAAAACTAGTCAACTTGTCTGATGACCAGCGTAGTCACGTTCATTGAACTCTAATGAGAACATGTGCTTGGTTGATCCATGAGCTAAGCTGGTCAACCAGTTCAACCAGCTGGGCCTACCAGCACAGGTTACCCAGCTCTGGTGTCATTGAGTATTTCTGCATCAGCTTTAATAGTTTAATGGTCTGTTTTCAGCCAGTCGGAATAAAATTATAATAAAACTGACATCCAGAATGCCTCGTTTCTGAAAGTGACCGCTTTCCGACAGTGGAAATTGCTATAGGCTAAATAGCCTAGCTAATTATTGTATATTAGTTACTAAATTAGTTAAAATTCCTCGAGGAAACTTGTAGTTATGTCTCAAACTGGTCAGTTGGTTGACCCGTTTAGCTCCTGACAAGCGTAAGATATGTTATAATTTGGTATAGTTTGGTCCAGCTAGTTAACTAGCATGACCAGCCTGACCACACCGGTTCACCAGTATGACCAGCTTGACAAATATAGGCCACTAATATATATTGACCAGCTTGGTCAAACTGGTCATGCTGGTCAGTCAGTTAAGCCGTCAAACTCAAACTGAGAACATGAGCTAACCAGCACAGCGTGTGTTTTGGCCTGGATGCCTAGCTTCTCAACCACCATGACCATCAAGAACCATCTTAGACCATCTAACCCAGTAATTCCAGTCTTATGAAGGGTGTATCTATATACACAGATTGGCCATAACATTAGCACCACTGACAGGTGAGGTGTCAACCATTGATTAGCGCCATCTACAGCCGCTCCTGTCTGGCAGCAAGTGAACCGTCAGTTGTTGGAAGGTTTGACAAGAAGAACCAAGCTGTGATGTTCTAGACGACTGGGTCAGAACATCTCCAGAACATCAGGCAGGTCTTGTGGGGTGTTCAGTCTGGTATGCAGTGGTCAGTACCTCCAAGGAAGGACAGCCGGTGAAGCGGCGACAGGGCCATGGGTCATTTCAGTGATGCTCATGAAGGTCTGCGATGCACCTTCACGGACCTTCATGAGCATCACTGAAATGACCCGTGAAGGTGAACTTACAGGACTTAAAGGATCTGCCGGATCAGATACCACAGGATACCTTCAGAGGTCTTGTGGAGACCATGCATGCCTGGAGTGGTCAGATAGTGGATGGAACCATATGTTTATTTGATGTCCACCTGGGTACAGCACATCAGCAGGTCCAGCAATGCAGTTGAGATTGTCCTCTATTTAGAATCTAATTTTAGATCTGCCAGCCTTCTGTTATCTGATGTCACACACGGCTCTACCGAGATGGGCTTGAGACATTTCCCTCCAACACTAACCGGTCTAAACATAGAGCTAACGACGAGCGCTGATCCGCGTGCAGGCGTCGGAGACTGTGTGTTAGCTGTAGGGGTCATGATACAGGCCGGCTATGGGCTGCTGACCTAATTATTGATGACTGTAGGCCTGAGTAATCACTGAGAAGCTTCCAGTGAAGACGCTCTGCTGCTAAACTGAACCATAATCTTGCTGTACATTCACCTTCCTCGTCTGGTGGTGTAGGCCATGCTGTGGAGGGCGACCACTGAGTCATAAAGCCTCAGGCCTAAGTGAGCCGCTCTCTGCTGCTCTTTATTTGACCAGCACTTCCCCGTCTACACTTCTACTTCTCCATTCCTTCCAGACCTGCAGAGTTTGGCCTTCCTCTGTATTTTCTTTAAGCTGGATATCTGCAGAATTTCTGAGGTTTAAAGAAAGGAGCTGCTTCACAAAAACACTGAGGATTGCTTAACAGAGCGGAGGCAAGCCTGAGCATGCCCAAACTCTGCTGTTTCCAGAAGGGCAATAATTACACTAGTCCAGTTTGTCCACCAGAGGGAGCTAAAGCTCCATGGAAAGTTACAGGCCCTCTGGGGTTTACTGCAGGCCAACTTCAAAAATAATAATAATAAATCTCTGCTTAATTAAACAGATCAACCGCTCTAGATAAGCTTTCCCAGTCAGAATAGTCCACAGTGGTGGTGAATGGAAGCAGGAGTCGGTTGCCATGACGACAACACAGCCCATAATTTACCTCCTATCCAAACCCACCAGTGCAGCTAAAAACCCAGTGTAAACCATGAGGTACATACAGTGCACGGATAATTCAACAGGGGGCAGTAATCTGTTCACTAGAGGGCTTTCCAGTGATGCTCCAAGATTGCCATTACTACATTTACATTTACAGCATTTAGCTGACGCTCTCCTCCAGAGCGACTTACAAGGTTATTCCTATTCCTATTAGTAGGAGGGCCTACGTACAGGGTGGGCCATTTATATGGATACACCTAAATAAAATGGGCATGGTTGGTGATATTAACTTCCTGTTTGTGGCACATTAGCAGCTGGTAAATAACTCATAAAATAATAAAGTTACGTTAAAACCACATCATTGTTTTTCTTGTGAAATTCTCAATATGTTTGATGTGTCACATGACCCTCTTTCCATTGACAAAAATAAAGTTGGATCCAAAATGGCCAACTTCAAAATGAACACCATGGTCATATACTAATGTGCCACAAACAGGAAGTTAATATCACCAACCATTCCCACTTTATTTAGGTGTATCCATATAAATGGCCCACCCTCTTATTGGTGTAGCGCAGCAGCACAGTCACCCAGACCAGGAATCGAACCCCAGTCTCCCACATGGTGTGGTAGCGGTGTTATCTTTTGCGCCACATTCATTACTAAGGAACAGGACACAGGTGGTTTTAGAAGAAGAACGGTTATGGTAAGTAAATTTTGAGAAATTAATTAATTACTTAATATTTCATAATGTATGTTTTAGTAAAACCATGTTAAAAAATTCGGTATAAAAGGTCATGTAACTCTAATCAGTCAACTGGCGTTTTATTGTATTTCATGCATTATACATAACATCAAGCAACATACATTTTTTTACAATGTTTAAATTACATAATTTGGTATTAATGTGATGGTACACCCAATCACAACACCCACTTGTGTATAGGTTGGTGTGGCGCCATAGATAACACCACTACCTGCCACCAGTGAGCTACCACACCATGTGGGAGACTGGGGTTCGATTCCTGGTCTGGGTGACTGTGCTGCTGCGCTACACCAATAAGAGGGTGGGCCATTTATATGGATACACCTAAATAAAGTGGGACTGGTTGGTGATATTAACTTCCTGTTTGTGGCACATTAGTATATGGGAGGGGGAAAACTTTTCAAGATAGGTGGTGACCATGGTGTCCATTTTGAAGTCGGCCATTTTGGATCCAACTTTATTTTTTTCAATGGAAAGAGGGTCATGTGACACATCAAACTTATTGAGAATTTCACAAGAAAAACAATGATGTGGTTTTAACGTAGCTTTATTCTTTTATGAGTTATTTACCAGCTGCTAATGTGCCAGGATGATGGACGGGAATTCAGGTGACATGGAGCAGCTAGGGGAAGATGATGATGATGACGAGGAGGAGGACGAGGACTGGACTCCTACTGCAAGGATTGGGGAAAACCCAGATAGCAGTGATGATGATGAAGGCCCAGAAGAGGACACAACACCAAAGCAGTTGGCAACACTTGAAACAGAGAGGAATCTACTACATAGGCACTGTCCGAACAAACAGGGTGAAGAACTGCCGACTGAAGACAAAGGGAACAGGAGCTCTGTTCATTTAAAAGAACTCTGCATGTCCAAAAGTTTGTGGACACCCCTTTTAATGAATGCATTCAGCTACTATAGGTTGCTGACACAGATGTGCAAATGCTCACACACAGTCACAGCTTGTCTAGTCCCTGTAGAGAAGAAGTACTGCCAATAGAATAGGACCCTCTGGAGCAGATCAACATCATGACCCTATTGGCTCCATGCTGCCTAATAATGCCAGGTGTGGGCTAGAGGGGTATAAAGCCCCCCAGCATTGAGGAGCTGTGGAGCAGTGGAGGAGCTGTGTTCTCTGGAATGATGATGGTTCTTTTGGGATGTGGTGGGGTTGAAATCAGCCAACGTTCGGACCTCACTAACTCTCTTGTCACTAAATGCAATCAAATCCTCACAGCATTGAGGATCTAGTAGAGACAGTGGAGACAGTTACTCCAACAAAAGCAGGAGAGACTCTTTAATAGCCTAGATTTCAGAAGAAACAGTGAAAGAGCAGGCGTCCCAATACTTTCGTCCGTATATCGCACTTTGTAGGACAGGAAACACAGTACACCTCATAATGTAACAAAATTAGAGCTTTATTAAGTATAAAATGTACAATTAATTTACATAGGCACTGTCCGAACGAACAGGGTGAAGAACTGCCGACTGAAGACAAAGGGAACAGGAGCTCTGGAGCTCAGAGGAAACCAGGAAGACAACATCATTGTGAAATGGTACGACAACAAAGCTGTGAACCTGCTCCACTGGGCAGTGTGAAGCGCTGGGAGCGGAAGACCAAAAGCCTACATAATGGTTCCCAGACCAGCCACTGTTGACACATACAGCAGGTTCATGGGAGGCGTTGACCTTCTTGATCTGCTATCTGCACTGTACACTGTACAGAAGTTCAGCTTCAGGTCCTGAAGATGGTACATCTACATTTAGTGGCACACTGTTACAGTGGCAGTAATCAGTGCATGGATCGGCTACAGAAGAGACCTGGAGAAACCCCTGCCCCTGCCCCTGCAAATGGTTCAGGCTTCTGTTGGCACTGCCCTCACAAGTGCAGGTAAGGTCAACAAGTGTGCAGACCACTGTCCTCTCCAGAAGCAACGCCTCCCTGGAAAAGGAAACCCACTGAGGTGCCCCTTGATGTGAGAAAGGATGGCCTTAATCATTTCAGTGTCTTCATGTAAAAACAGCTTTCAGAGAAAGGAACTCAGTACAGCAGCCGTAGTTCGATTTGTCCACCAGAGGGCGCTAAAGCTCCATGCAATGTTGCTGCAGAGAAGCTCCAAGGCCCATCGATGTGCACCACTAGCCTGGGTTTGCACCAAAATTCTCTGCAAAATCATAATTAAACTGTTAGAATATGAACACAGTGATTCAGAGTGGAGTTTGGTGGAAATACTTGGTTCTAGATAAGCTCCCCCAGTCAGAGCTGTGGTTCTACAGTGGAGGTTCTAGATAAGCTCCCCCAGTCAGAGCTGTGGTTCTACAGTGGAGGTGAAGGGAAGCAGACGTCTGAAGCTCTAATAAAAGCTCCTCACAGGGGGTGTGGGTTTTCTGAGGGACTACTTTCTGTAGCCGCACTACACCCTGCAGCATGTATCCCTCCACCATTTTAATGATCTGGTTCTAAAAGCAGGTTCTAGAGCCGAACTCTTCTCAGAACTCTGGTAGAACAGTGTCTCAGGCATCAGGCAGCGTCTTCATCACCATTAGGTGAAGAACTTTCTGTGAGGAGCTTTTATTAGAGCTTCAGACGTCTGCTTCCCTTCACCCAGAGGAATGACCTAGATGAAACATTCAAAAGAACTCGTCCAAAAGTTTGTGGACACCCCTTTTAATGAATGCATTCAGCTACTATAGGTTGCTGACACAGATGTGCAAATGCTCACACACAGTCACAGCTTGTCTAGTCCCTGTAGAGAAGAAGTACTGCCAATAGAATAGGACCCTCTGGAGCAGATCAACATCATGACCCTATTGGCTCCATGCTGCCTAATAATGCCAGGCGTGGGCTAGAGGGGTATAAAGCCCCCCAGCATTGAGGAGCTGTGATGCAGTGGAGGAGCTGTGTTCTCTGGAATGATGGTGGTTCTTTTGGGATGTGGTGGGGTTGAAATCAGCCAACGTTCGGACCCTTACTAACACTCTTGTCACTAAATGCAATCAAATCCTCACAGCATTGAGGATCTAGTAGAGACAGTGGAGACAGTTACTCCAACAAAAGCAGGAGAGACTCTTTTTAATAGCCTAGATTTCAGAAGAAACAGTGAAAGAGCAGGCGTCCCAATACTTTCGTCCGTATATCGCACTTTGTAGGACAGGGAACACAGTACACCTCATAATGTAACAAAATTAGAGCTTTATTAAGTATAAAATGTACAATTAATTTACAAGTCTGTACACGAGCGGATCAATAAATAGATTTACATTCTCTGATTATAAAATAAAGCAGGACAGTGGGTGGGTCAGTCAGTCAGGTCAGTGGGCGCAGTAAGTCAGTGTGGGCTTGCCTTATTAGAGCTGGGACGCTGGGTAAGCTGGCCTGTGAGCCGCAAGACTGGAGGATGTGGGTTTTAGGTTGCCATAGTAACCTTATCCTTGCTGCCTTGCTTCAGGGCAGGTATTTAGACCCTTACTCTCATAATTCCATAACTTTTATTATTATTATTATTATATACTTTTATTATATTAGCTTCCCTCAAGATTCTCAGTCATTCACAGCGGCTACTGGACCACCGGGTGTGTGTTCTGGCAGGCTTCTTCTCAGAGACCCTCAGGGATTCTATCCTAGCCCTTCGCCGAAGTCTGTGGCCACTACAAACAAGCCCAAGCCCAAGCCATGACCCCCGAGACCCCAAGGCCGCTCCCCCCAAAGGATTCCACTATCCAGCGTGGTTCCCCTGGCCGACCTAGAGTCCTAGAGTTCCTCAGTGTTCCTCACCATGGCCTCCAGATGGTTTGCTGCTGGTTCTGGAACAAGGCTCTCCTCAGAGTTCTCTGTGAGGGGCAGGAGCTGGGGGCTGCTGGAGCCGCCGGCCGGAGCGGCGTCGGCGGTCTGGCATTGGTTTGAGGCTGGGGGGCCGCCGCCGCGCTGACCGCTGGAGTGGAGGTAGTGAACGAGAACGAGGAGGACGAACAGGAATCGGAAGACAGGGGAGATACAGATGGAGGGAAAGGGAAGTGGCAGGGGACGGAGAGGTACGTGGGGGAGGAGGAGGAGAAGGGCGGGGAGGTGCTGGAGTAGCAGGGTGAGGGGGGAGGAGAGAGGGAGTAGGGAGGGGATGGGTAAGGGTGCGAGAGAGCCTGCTGTCCCGAAGTGTGAAGGTGAGGGAGAACAAACGACTTGGGATACAGCTGGTGGTTGCTGGTGTAGGAGAAAGGCTCTGGCGTTCCACACGCCCAGGGATTGCTGGGGACGCGGACCGGATGCGAGTCCAGATGGTGTCGGAGGCCCTGGATGAAGTTCTCCCTCTGCGATGGCTCCACGCACTCAATGAAGCCGGCCAGGCGTGAGATGCAATCCTGGAAGCCGGCCGTGTAGAGCGGGCTGTTGGCCTGGAGCTTGGTGGGGTCGTGGACGGAGATGCAAGGGAGGCGGTGTTTCCTGGCTGTGAGTCCTGGAGCTGCGGCGTCAGGAGAATCCTTGTTGGAATCTGCTGGGTAGTGTGGAGGAGATAAGGAGAAAGTGGAGAGGGAAGGGTGGAGAAGGAGAAAGGAGGTGTTGGAGGTCAGGAGAAATTGAGAAATTGGGTCGTTATTGGAATGCAGAATATAACCATCCATTCATCTACATCAGCCACACAACTCACAGGCCTATATAATGTACACAATATTGACAAAAGTATTGGGACATCTGTTTGTTTGGGGGGTTTATTTCAGTGTAATTGTAAAAGTAATTAAAAGTAATTGTCTCTACTACACTGTCCAGCAAAGAAGACTATAGACTTCTCCTATATTCGTCTCCATCTGCTCCAGACTGTCCTATTCTATTGGAAGTTCTTCTCTACGAGGACTACCTACTGTGTCAGAAATAGATTCAACTTAAAGTAGCCTTCATTAAAAGGTGTGTCCACAAACTTTTTCCTGGAACATGCCATGGTTTAGGATTAACACAGCTCAGTTTAGCTCTGCAGAACATCTAGCCAGGCTTCCCGACTCTTGGTGTCCAGACAGACTCAAGCTCAGGCCCAAGGAACCTGACTGAGAACCCTAATCATTAATTAGCCCAGATCTCAGGTCAGCTCCCACATGGTCTATCACTTGGCCAAAGGTGTGTGAGGCTTCTGCTTGAACTTTGGTTGGGTCCTCACTAGGTCTACTGAAAGTAAAGTGTGGTATGCTGGCTTGTGCAAAAGTTTAGGCACCCCTAGTCTAATTTCAAACTGGTTTTCTATGTTAAAGTTAATAGACATCATCTACAGAGACCCCTTTCAAGACACAGAGGCACATTTCTGTACATAACTACTGTTTATTAACTGAATTTAACAAACTGGAGAAAATGAAGTCATTAAACGTGGAGTGTGCAAAAGTTATGGCACCTTTTATGGCACCTTTTATGCTTTCTTATTGTTTTCAATCTGTTAAATCCAGTCAATGAACAAAAGAACTCTGTGAATTTACTCTCAGAACATCAACCATACATGAGGTTTGGCCAGAGGTGTTGAGGATGTGGTTGATTCTGAAAGCATTCAGAGCAGAAACGGGTGGAAAGGATCATCTTACCTTTGCTTTCCTTCACATTGCCCGCTCTCTTCCTGATGTAGTCAACAGTCAGCTCCAGGATCTCTGCTTTCTCCAGTTTGGGGTTTTGGAGTCTCTGAAGAAAAGCAATAACCAGAAAAATGATCGTTAATATTTACATAAAGACGTGAAAGCTTCACAAACAGCACAGGTTAGTTGGTTGCAAGTGAATTCAGTGAGGTGAAATTACCGTGTCCAGCGTGTTGTCCAGCAGAAGTGTCCTCAGCTCATCTAATCTCTGGTTAATGCGATCTCTCCTCTTCTTCTCAATCACTGGTTTTAAAATCTGGAGACGGAAATTAAAAATAGAGATTTTATAATAATTGTTTTTTTACATTCACTTTGATAAACATATCAAAGACTTTCAGAAAAACAAAGCATTTTTATGGAAAGTTAGAAAAGTGACTTTTAAAAATCATATAAACCATATTTTAAAGGTTACACTTGTGAACCTTATATACGTCCTGTAAAGCTTTGAGACTATTATTAAACATGACACATATACAGATTTAAGCATCTGAATTTTAATATGAAGCTACATCTTTTCTAAAAGTTACTTAAAACTACTTAAAAATATATATTTAATTAAATATATTAAATAATGTTCAATCTATTTTCCTTGAACTTTATAAAAATATATAGAAAATAAAATATAAATAAAACTTTTCTGCAAAAAGGCAATTATTAACATCATTAATATTTTAGTTTTTTGCCACTAAAATCAACTTTTTAAAATTGTTCAATTCCTGAAGTACTCACTCTTTTGGAAGCTCTGCGGTTTGCCATTTTTGGAGTCCCCATGTTAAAAATCCTTTCCTTTCCCGAAAGCAGCAGCAGGAGAACAGTGGAGCAAAGCTCCTAAAATCACAGCAAACGTGAAGCAGAAACTGGGCAGACGAGGTGGAAACGCTTCTCTGTGGAGTTTAGTTGAAGAAGCTGTGAAGGTGCTGCTCTTATTTATAGGGGCTGGGTTGGTGGTGATGGGAGGGGTGTAGGGGGGAGGTGTTAATGACACACCTCCAAACATTTAGCCCCCAGGACCATCCTACAACAATCCAGCCCATAATATCCAAGATAAGGAAACCTATAAACCAATGATTCCCATTAATGTAAAGCAGCTACTGCAGACTGTTACATTGTGGTGCAGCCAGTTGTACAGTTATTCCAGTGCTCATTGCCCCCAATACAACGTCCGTTAGAGAATGTGTACAGACATGCGTAGTGGATCGGTTGGATGTTTGAAATATGAAGATTAATTAAATGTTGGTTATTTAAAAGAAAATAAACTTCAATTGCATAAATAATTGATTCTAATTTGGATCTACAAAAAAAAAAAACAGCAACACTTTTTTTGGTGATTAGCTGAACGTGGTGTTTGGTGATGATTGGTTTGTGTCTTTATGGTCCAGTTTGTGCTGGTTTATGGCAGTGTGTTACCCCAGACACATTACTGGGGTCATGACCTAAGGGCACAGCTAATCAGATCGATTTTAAACCTGATTATTATTGAACTGTGTGTTTTTTTCCTGTCAAATTGATAAGACAATTGACCTGAGGGACATTGTGCACATTATTATTTGAATATTAAATAATACTTCAACTGGTTGGATTGTAGAATTAATATTATAAACAATTATAATAAAAGCATAACAAAAATAATAAGAGCATTTAAATAGTTTGTTTTAATATTTAAAATCAATGTCATACATATTTGTAACCAATATGTTTTTATATTGGGATGCTGTTTATGAATAATTAATAATATGAATAATAAAATCTATGAGTTTATTCACTGGCAGCAGCTAAAGCATCTCAAGCCTAAACCTCACTAATGTTATTCAAATAAATTAAATTAAAATTATATATATTTTTTTTACAAGAAGTATACTTTGTGATGCATTTATAAAAATACTGTATATTAAAAAAATATATAAATATATATAAAATATGTAAATATATGTTTAAGGGTGATCCAAGTTTCTATTAACGGAGCCATAATTTTAATGTATTTTTAAAATATTAGATAAATATTAAGTATAAGTTTGATAGTATATTTAAAACATACAGACCCAGTATGTCTTAAATACAGGTACGTAGGTATTTCCTTCACTAAAGACAGGGCTATACTGGTTCCAGAAAAAACTATATTGAGCTAAATTGGTTCCGAATGCCTAAACGCCCAAACCTCACTCCAAACAATTTTTTTTAAATAAATTAATTAATTAATTACAAATAAATAAACAATTCCTGCCGTTTTTAAGTTTGCTGATGTTTCTGTTGGCGATGTGTGAGCCTGAAGAACGTGAACGCTAATCTAATAAAACCAGGACTGGAGATGATCAAAACCCTGGAGTCTATAGATGATTTTACAAGACATGTTTATTAAGAAATATTAATTGTGATTAATAATTCTAATATATCAACTTTACAGCATTTCTATTGGTCCGTTCATCGTAAACTTCTGACACAGTATAGAGAAGCCAGATTCACTTCATGGAGAAAAGTGAAAAAGCTCCTCCAGGGTAGAAAGGTAGAAAGGTTCTCGTGGGAATTGAGCACCAGCACAGCCTCTAATGTGCACTAATCGCTCGCGCCTTGGCGTGAGACGGTGAACACGAATACAATCAGCAATAAAACAGCCAGAACTCACAGAGCTGGAGCTTCACCCTCAGTAAGGTGGAGTATATGCAGCTAGTGTTGGTCTTCACCAGAGAGAACCTTCTAAAGATCAGATCTCCAGACCATGGATGCGCCCAAGAGCTTCAGTATACAGGGACTGTAGAACCAGAGGGCAGAGATGTCCTAGAACAGCTGTACTAGCCAAAGATACTCCGCCTGAACTGTAAACTGAGCTCTGGGCGAAACTGGGTTTTTGGGATAGTGGTGGACCAGCTCGAGCCTCAAACCTCACGCCCAACAAATTCACTGTCCACCTAAAAGTCATGGACAGTTTAAAATAGATCAATAAATGATATGTAAAGGATCTGTGACGGTTCTAAGTTTGAATAACCAGAACCGGAGATGATCCAGATTCCCCCTGAAGTTCTGACCTTCAAAACCCAGAGAAATCCCAGCAGTTCATAGATGGTTCCAAATCAAATGTTCTTCATACTCAAGATTCTTGGTTCTTAATAGATCCCATAAATGGTTCTTGAATGGCATCACTCATAGAACTTCATCTTTGGTAAAATAGCCTCCATCTGTCTCACACCGGCTTAGAACGTGCACTCTATAAAATAAAGGTGCTACACAAGGTTCTCTGAGCGATGCCATAGAGAACCCACTTTTGGTTCCATGTAGAACCATTTTTTTTTATTGAGAACCTTTGCATCCAAACAAACTTTGTTGGGTCTTTTAAATGTTCTCCACACTCACACGCAGTTCTTTATGGAACCAAAAGCGGTTCTTCTATGGCATCACTCAAAGAACCATTTGTAGCCCCTTTATATTTTACAGAAATGCTGCGGAACCAATAAGTAAGGGTTCTTCTATAGCTTCGCTTGGTGTTATTAGTTCAAGTTAGTTTCTCAGGTGAAATGTGAGAAATAGAACGTTGCCCGACTGCTCCTCAATGTGGATCATTATCTAGAACATTTAACTTCCACACTGGTTCTAAAAGCAAAAGATATTTTGGTTCTAAAAGAGGGCTATATTGGTTCTAAAGAAGGGCTATATTGGACTACACTGGTTCTAAAAGCATGGCCTATATTGGTTCTAAAGAAGGGCTATATTGGTTCCAAAGGGGCTATACTGGTTCTAAAAGCATGGACTATATTGATTCCAAAAAAGGGCTATATTGGTTCTAATAGCTTGTGCTATATTGGTTCTAAAGAAGGGCTATATTGGTTCTAAAGAAGGGCTATATTGGTTCTAATAACATGGGCTATATTGGATCTAATAGCATGGGCTACATTGGTTCTAAAAAGGGCTATATTGGTTCTAAAGAAGGACTATATTGGTTCTAATAGCATGGGCTATATTGGTTCTAAAGAAGGGCTATATTGGTTCTAAAGGGGCTATATTGGTTCTAAAGAAGGGCTATACTGGTTCTTATAGCATGGGCTATATTGGTTCTAAAGGGGCTATATTGGTTCTAAAGAAGGGCTATACTGGTTCTTATAGCATGGGCTATATTGGTTCTAAAGGGGCTATATTGGTTCTAAAGAAGGGCTATACTCGTTCTAAAGAAGGGCTATACTGGTTCTTATAGCATGGGCTATATTGGTTCTAAAGGGGCTATATTGGTTCTAAAGAAGGGCTATATTGGTTCTAAAGGGGCTATATTGGTTCTAAAGAAGGGCTATATTGGTTCTAAAGAAGGGCTATATTGGTTCTAAAGAAGGGCTATATTGGTTCTAAAGGGGCTATATTGATTCTAAAGAAGGGCTATACTGGTTCTAAAGGGGCTATATTGGTTCTAAAGAAGGGCTATATTGGTTCTAAAGGGGCTATATTGATTCTAAAGAAGGGCTCCCCTCCCTGGAGTTCTCCCTTCTCCCCCAGCTCCTCAAAAACACACCTTCTAAAACTCCCGTGGGAAAGCTTATAGAAGGTGAGCTCGCGCTCTCTCTCTCTCTCGCGCGCGCGCGCACACACACCTTTTGCCCGTTACACCTTCGTTAGCACCTTGATCGTCTTGACACGCGCTGTCCCAGCTGAAGGCACGTTCCCGTGGGAAGGACTGCTGCTGGATGAGTGTGTGTCTGGGGGTCAGCTTACCCCCTGGGTGGAGAGGGATAAGCAGAGCAGAGCTCCAGAACCATAAACCCATAAACCCAGAACAGCAGCATGACGTCTGGAGACCAGTGGAGAACTGGGGCGGTTCTGACCTGCTGTTGACCCGAACTCAAATCCACATTTCTAACGGTACCTCTGGACCTTCTGTTCGGTCCTCCAGACTGTTGGACACCTAAGCCTGACCCTGTCTGCAGCCCCACCCCCCGCTGGTGGGCGGAGTCCTGCAGAGCTCATCTGCAGCAGGTGTGGAGGAGCGATCTGCCCACGCTTCACACCTCAACACCATCAACGAGGTGCGAGCACGAGCCACTCGGAGACCGAAACGCTGTTTATTGGTTTAGTGTAAAACAGTTTAGCTCGAGCTCAATCAACACCGTCTCATACTTTGTGGACAAAAGTATTTGGACACCTGCTCATTCATTGCTGCTTCTGAGCTGATCCTGCTTCTGCTGGAGTGACTGTCTCTACTGTCCAGAGAAGAAGACTTTCTACTAGATTACGGAGGAGAAGCATTGCTGTGAGGATTTGATTGCATTCAGCCACAAGAGCGTTAGGGAGGTCAAAAGCATTATGTATGGAGCCAGAAGGTTCATGATGTTGATCTGCTCCAGAGTCCTATTCTATTGGCAGTACTTCTTCTCTACAATGGGAGCAGCTTAAAGTAGCTGAGTGCATTCATTAGTAGGGCTGTCCATAAATATTTGGACATATAGTGTATCTGATTGATGGCTGATCTGCAGTCATGTTCTTTCTGGAAGTCTGGAAGGTCTTCTCAAAACATCTGAAGCTGAACTTCCAGAGTGTGTTTGAGGAGTGTGAGGATGGGAACGGCTCACACACTATCTCTAATGCCCCCTTTTTAATCAGCTGTGACACCTGTAGAGCATTCCCATGGCCCTTACACACCTACACACACTCAGGACGGGCCCAGAAACAGATCTACAGATCTTCTTCACCATCATCATCTCAGACCATCTCAGCTCTGAGCCCGAAATTGGTTCAGATTTTCAGATTTGATTTGATGGTCATTCTGGTTTAGTCCTGAAGAAATGATCCTGGTTGACCTTCCAGGTTCTCGTGGGAAAGCTGGCGGTGCTCTGTGTAAAGTGTCAGCTCACACACACTCCTCTAAGTGTGTCTCTATGCTTATTATGGTCTGTTTGACACGTCTTGTTAACACTGAACGTGCCACCAGAAGAGGACAAACGCTGAAGAAGCTCCAGCTCCAGCGTGGGAATGACTTAGTGGAAGTTCTTCCTCGTGGATAAACAGAGCAGAGCTCCAGAACCATAAACCCATTAAAGCTCCTCAATTCAGCACATGCTGGAAAGTGAGGTGCACCATGAGGTCAGAGCAGTACTGGAGACCAGTGGAGAAATGGGGCTGTTCTGACCTGCTGCTGACCTGGACTCATTTTTCTGAAGCTTCAGTTCTCCAGAACTTCTGACAGTGCATCCAGCACAGCATTCATAACTTCCTCACCAATTTAACACTTCATCCATCACTACAATTCAGAAACGTGGAACCAGTGTAGACCTTCACCCAGCCAACATGCTCATGTGGGGCTCACATGGGTGGACCGTGGGCTAGGTGGAGTCCAGGTGCGTATGGGTTCTGAGTGGGCCAATGAATCTCACATAGGTCCCATCTAGACTCCATGTGCAGTGTACAGTCCAGATGGGGCCCATGCTTAACCCCTCTTGGTCCCATCACTGACCCCGGTGGCCCCACCATAAGCCACAAGTTTCAAAACAAAAAGACCACAAGTATGAACATGTCAACTCTACAGATCTACACCTTAGACAGTGGTCAATCATAGTGATGGACCAAGGCTGACCATTCGGCCCCAACAATGTAAGATGACTCCATTCATCATGTCCATTCTGTATGTTCTAACTGAAGTGTGGAGATTTTCTTTTTGAACTTTTGGACATTGGAGGAACCAATGGTCATCACTTCAGCAGAAGATCTACACATTAGACAATGGTCAATCATAGTGATGGACCAAGGCTGACCATTAGCCCCAACAATGAAGCAGTGTAGCTGCAGAGCTTTCTCCATTTCTACCTAACATTGTGGACATTTTCTTCTGCCCTTCAGACAGGTGGAGTGCTGACCATTGGCCCCACCAAAGTCCAGAAGATCAAGAAAAAAAATGTCCACACCGAAAATACCAAGATCCCCACAGTGTAGGACAACGTCCATCACAACGTCGATCACTGAGTTCCACACATTTCTAACTGAACCTCTGGACCTTCTGTTCTGTCCTCCAGACTATTGGACAGGTGAACATCTGTCCCACCAAAGCCTGACCCTGTCTGCAGCCCTATCCCTCCGCTGGTGGGCGGAGTCCTGCAGTTTCTGGAGGAATAAATCGATCAAATGAATATTGATTAGATATTGATATGGATGAGGCCACTTGGTAGAAGAGTAGGTCTGACGTGTGAATGGGTAGAATGGATAGAAGCTCGTGGGAAAGCTGGCGGTGCTCTGTGTAAAGTGTCAGCTCACACACACTCCTCTAAGTGTGTCTCTATGCTTATTATGGTCTGTTTGACACGTCTTGTTAACACTGAACGTGCCACCAGAAGAGGACAAACGCTGAAGAAGCTCCAGCTCCAGCGTGGGAATGACTTAGTGGAAGTTCTTCCTTGTGGATAAACAGAGCAGAGCTCCAGAACCATAAACCCATTAAAGCTCCTCAATTCAGCACATGCTGGAAAGTGAGGTGCACCATGAGGTCAGAGCAGTACTGGAGACCAGTGGAGATATGGAGCTGTTCTGACCTGCTGCTGACCTGGACTCATTTTCATTAAGCTTCAGATCTAGAGACCAAACGTCCACCAGAACTTCTCCTCTATTCTGTTGAAATGTGTAAAAAAGGTTCTCCAGCAGATCTTCAGCATCATCCCCAGTGCTGGAGCTGCCTCTCTTAGCTAATGTTCAGATGAGCACTGTAAGAGTGAGGTCAGCCCTGTAACACTATAGGAATTCTCCTTCTCCTCCGTTTCCAGACTGCTAGATTGTCCATTATTGGTCCCACCAAAGCCTGGGCCGGTCTGCAGCCTGTATCCACTGCAATCTGGCAGATTATATTGTATCAGAATTTCATGACCAGGAGAAATGCTCCAACATGACCTTTACACTGACTTCCATGGAACGTTCAGAGAGTTTTTCCTTCTCCAGTAAGGCTGATGTTCTGGAGATACAAGGCTTTTGTGTGACAGCAATGTGCAAAGGTTGGCACAGCCTTGTTTAAATGACACATTTTGTTGATTTTTGATTGAAAAATCAACTTCAGCATCATTCAGTAACGAGAATGTGACCCGGCTCTAGCAGCTTCACAGTGATTCACAATATGGCTCATTATCTAGAACAATAAACCTCAACATTATCCTTTTATGACACACTTTACACACTATTTAACGTTCCTATTTGTCGTGCTATTGTAACTGTAATGCAAAAATACTTAATTGGAACATTTCATTCAGCTTGATTCAAAAGCATGGGCTATGTCGAGCTATATTGGTTCCACATGCATGAGCTAAATTGGTTCCAAGAGCATGGACTACATTGGTTCCACGTGCATGGACTATTAAGCTACACTGGTTCCAAAAATATCGACTATTTTTGGCTACACTGGTTAAACAAGCATACGCTATATTGGTTCCAAAAGCCTGGACTGCACTGGTTTCAAATGCATAGGCTATGTTGAGCTATATTGGTTCCAAATGCATGGGTGAAATTGGTTCCAAAGCAGGGAGTATACATTGGTTCCACATGCATGGACTATTACATTAAGCTAGATTGGCTTTTAAAAATATTTACTAAATTGGGCTATACTGATTCCAAATGCATGGTTCCAGAGCAGGGGGTGTACTTGTTACAAAAGCAGGGGTTACATTGTTTCCAATAATGACTATATTGGGCTATACTGGTTCCACATGCATTCACTACATTGGTTCCACATGCATGGGCTATTACATTAAGCTACATTGGTTCCACAAATATTGACTATATTGGGCAACACTGGTCCCAAATGCATGGGTGAATTAGGTTCCAGATCAGGGGGTACATTGTTTTCAAAACATTGACTATATCGGGCTTCACTGGTTCCACATGCATGAGCTACCCTGGTTCCACAAGCACAGGCTACATTAGTTCCACATGCATGAGCTACATTGGTTCCACATGCATGAGCTACATTGGTTCCACATGCATGAGCTACCCTGGTTCCACAAGCACGAGCTACATTGGTTCCACAAGCACAAGCTACATTGGTTCCACATGCATGAGCTACCCTGGTTCCACAAGCACGAGCTACATTGGTTCCACATGCATGAGCTACCCTGGTTCCACAAGCATGAGCTACATTGGTTCCACAAGCACAGGCTACATTAGTTCCACATGCATGAGCTACACTGGTTCCACATGCGTGAGCTACCCTGGTTCCACAAGTACGAGCTACATTGGTTCCACATGCGTGAGCTACCCTGGTTCCACAATCATGAGCTACCCTGGTTCCACAAGCATGAGCTACATTGGTTCCACATGCATGAGCTACATTGGTTCCACATGCATGAGCTACCCTGGTTCCACAAGCATGAGCTACATTGGTTCCACAAGCACGAGCTACATTGGTTCCACATGCATGAGCTACCCTGGTTCCACAAGTACGAGCTACATTGGTTCCACAAGCATGAGCTACCCTGGTTCCACAAGCACGAGCTATATTGGTTCCACATGCATGAGCTACCCTGGTTCCACAAGCACGAGCTACATTGGTTCCACATGCATGAGCTACCCTGGTTCCACAAGTACGAGCTACATTGGTTCCACATGCATGAGCTACCCTGGTTCCACAAGCACGAGCTACATTGGTTCCACATGCATGAGCTACCCTGGTTCCACAAGCACGAGCTACATTGGTTCCACATGCATGAGCTACCCTGGTTCCACAAGCACGAGCTACATTGGTTCCACATGCACGAGCTACATTGGTTCCACAAGCACGAGCTACATTGGTTCCACATGCATGAGCTACCCTGGTTCCACAAGCACGAGCTACATTGATCTACACTGGTTCCAAAAAACGTGTGCTACATTCCTGGGCTACACTGTTCCCAAAACCACGTGCTATATTAGGCTACATTGGTTCTAAAGGCAGGGTTCTAGGTCAATTAAACCTGCTCAAAGTATCATCAAAACAAACGGATTATTTGAATTCGATTTATTTGACTGTATTATAAAAATAGTCCAGCTGGAGTTCTCCCTTCTCCCCCAGCTCCTCAAAAACACACCTTCTAAAACTCCCGTGGGAAAGCTTATAGAAGGTGAGCTCGCGCTCTCTCTCTCTCTCTCTCGCGCGCGCACACACACACCTTTTGCCCGTTACACCTTCGTTAGCACCTTGATCGTCTTGACACGCGCTGTCCCAGCTGAAGGCACGTTCCCGTGAGAAGGACTGCTGCTGGATGAGTGTGTGTCTGGGTGACAGCTTATTCCCCCCTCACACACACACACACACACACACACACACACACATCGTTTAGTATCCCAAACGTGTGGCAGCATGGAGGGAGGAGGTGGAGGGTGGAGGTGATTTGGTGGAGAGGGATAAACAGAGCAGAGCTCCAGAACCATAAACCCATAAACCCAGAACAGCACTGTGATCCAGCGCGTGCTGGAAAGTGCACCATGAGGTCAGACCTGTACTGGAGTGATACTTTAAGCTGCACACACACACACACACACACACACACACAGCTTGTCTAGTCCCTGTAGAGAAGAAGTACTGCCAATAGAATAGGACTCTCTGCAGCAGATCAACATCATGACCCTATTGGCTCCATGCTGCCTAATAATGCCAGGCGTGGGCTAGAGGGGTATAAAGCCCCCCAGCATTGAGGAGCTGTGGAGCAGTGGAGGAGCTGTGTTCTCTGGAATGATGATGGTGGTGGTGGTGGTGGAGCTGATAGGATGGGTTTGGGAATTCTGGAGAAACTTCTTCTCCAGCAGATACACAACAGCAACATCTCCCAGGGCTGAAACTGCCCCCACGAGCTCTGTAACACTGTAGGATTTGGTTCTCGTGGGAAAGCTGGCAGTGCTCTGTGTAAAGTGTCAGCTCACACACACTCCTCTAAGTGTGTCTCTATGCTTATTATGGTCTGTTTGACACGTCGTGTTAACACTGAACGTGCCACCAGAAGAGGACAAACGTCCTCCAGCGTGGGAATGAATGAGACGATAGCTTGAAGTGGTCTGATCTGCACGCTCCTGCGCCCCCTGCTGACAGCACTGACATTTGCTGGTTGGAGCTGGAGCTTGTTCCCTTCTTCTGACCTCTCCACTGCTGTGGATCTGCTGGAGAACCTTCTTTAAAGGTTCTGGTCAGCAGCAGGTCAGAACAGCTCCATTTCTCCACTGGTCTCCAGTACTGGTCTGACCTCATGGTGCACCTCACTTTCCAGCATGTGCTGAATTGAGGAGCTTTAATGGGTTTATGGTTCTGGAGCTCTGCTCTGTTTATCCACGAGGAAGAACTTCCACTAAGTCATTCCCACGCTGGAGCTGGAGCTTCTTCAGCGTTTGTCCTCTTCTGGTGGCACGTTCAGTGTTAACAAGACGTGTCAAACAGACCATAATAAGCATAGTGACACACTTAGAGGAGTGTGTGTGAGCTGACACTTTACACAGAGCACCGCCAGCTTTCCCACGAGCTTCTATCCATTCTACCCATTCACACGTCAGACCTACTCTTCTACCAAGTGGCCTCATCCATATCAATATCTAATCAATATTCATTTGATCGATTTATTCCTCCAGAAACTGCAGGACTCCGCCCACCAGCGGAGGAATAGGGCTGCAGACAGGGTCAGGCTTTGGTGGAACCGATGTTCACCTGTCCAATAGTCTGGAGGACAGAACAGAAGGTCCAGAGGTTCAGTTAGAAATGTGTGGAACTCAGTGATGGACGTTGTGATGGACGTTGTCCTACACTGTGGGGATCTTGGTATTTTCGGTGTGGACATTTTCTTTGTGATCTTCTGGACTTTGGTGGGGCCAATGGTCAGCACTCCACCTGTCTGAAGGGCAGAAGAAAATGTCCACAATGTTAGGTAGAAATGGAGAAAGCTCTGCAGCTACACTGCTTCATTGTTGGGGCTAATGGTCAGCCTTGGTCCATCACTATGATTGACCATTGTCTAATGTGTAGATCTTCTGCTGAAGTGATGACCATTGGTTCCTCCAATGTCTAAAAGTTCAAAAAGAAAATCTCCACACTTTAGTTAGAACATACAGAATGGACATGATGAATGGAGTCATCTTACATTGTTGGGGCCGAATGGTCAGCCTTGGTCCATCACTATGATTGACCACTGTCTAAGGTGTAGATCTGTAGAGTTGACATGTTCATACTTGTGGTCTTTTTGTTTGTGAACTTGTGGCCTATGGTGGGGCCACCAGGGTCAGTGATGGGACCAAGAGGGGTTAAGCATGGGCCCCATCTGGACTGTACACTGCACATGGAGTCTAGATGGGACCTATGTGAGATTCATTGGGGCCCACTCAGAACCCATACGCACCTGGACTCCACCTAGCCCACGGTCCACCCATGTGAGCCCCACATGAGCATGTTGGCTGGGTGAAGGTCTACACTGGTTCCACGTTTCTGAATTGTAGTGATGGATGAAGTGTTAAATTGGTGAGGAAGTTATGAATGCTGTGCTGGATGCACTGTCAGAAGTTCTGGAGAACTGAAGCTTCAGAAAAATGAGTCCAGGTCAGCAGCAGGTCAGAACAGCCCCATTTCTCCACTGGTCTCCAGTACTGCTCTGACCTCATGGTGCACCTCACTTTCCAGCATGTGCTGAATTGAGGAGCTTTAATGGGTTTATGGTTCTGGAGCTCTGCTCTGTTTATCCACGAGGAAGAACTTCCACTAAGTCATTCCCACGCTGGAGCTGGAGCTTCTTCAGCGTTTGTCCTCTTCTGGTGGCACGTTCAGTGTTAACAAGACGTGTCAAACAGACCATAATAAGCATAGAGACACACTTAGAGGAGTGTGTGTGAGCTGACACTTTACACAGAGCACCGCCAGCTTTCCCACGAGAACCTGGAAGGTCAACCAGGATCATTTCTTCAGGACTAAACCAGAATGACCATCAAATCAAATCTGAAAATCTGAACCAATTTCGGGCTCAGAGCTGAGATGGTCTGAGATGATGATGGTGAAGAAGATCTGTAGATCTGTTTCTGGGCCCGTCCTGAGTGTGTGTAGGTGTGTAAGGGCCATGGGAATGCTCTACAGGTGTCACAGCTGATAAAAAAGTGAGCATTAGAGATAGTGTGTGAGCCGTTCCCATCCTCACACTCCTCAAACACACTCAGCTTTAGGTGTTTTTAAGGGAATGGAGCTCAATTCAGAGCTCCACTGGAGAACTTTGGTGGACCCAGTGGTCAGCACTCCAGTCAGAGCTAGCTCTACCAAATGAGCAACATACGTGGCTGCTTACAGCCCAACAGCCACCAGGGGGCCTCCTTCTGTACCAGTATGTCGTTTAAAGATGCTGAAGTGAGGGGGAAAGGGCGGCTGGGTCATCCATTAGTACTGAACCGCTGATCTACACCTCATCTGCACAGGCATTCATGGAGTGCAGTTCTCATGGGCAGTTCCAGCACTGGGAGATGTTGCTGTTTATCTGCTGGAGAACCTTCTTAAGGAAAGTTCTGGAGGACGGTTTGGGAGTCCTGGAGTTCAGGTCAGCAGCAGGTCAGCACCAGTACTGCTCTGACCTCATGGTGCACCTCACTTTCCAGCATGTGCTGAATTGAGGAGCTTTAATGGGTTTATGGTTCTGGAGCTCTGCTCTGTTTATCCACGAGGAAGAACTTCCACTAAGTCATTCCCACGCTGGAGCTGGAGCTTCTTCAGCGTTTGTCCTCTTCTGGTGGCACGTTCAGTGTTAACAAGACGTGTCAAACAGACCATAATAAGCATAGAGACACACTTAGAGGAGTGTGTGTGAGCTGACACTTTACACAGAGCACCGCCAGCTTTCCCACGAGAACCTGGAAGGTCAACCAGGATCATTTTACATTTAGAGCAAACAGATCCACCTTAATGGCTGTGATGCAGCTGGTTGTACTGTGGGGTGATCAGATGCCTAAAAGCCATCGATATGATTGATTATGGATTATTAATTAAGTCATTGGAGAGGTATATGATGATAGGGATAGGGTAAATATTAATGTAATGATTCATATTAATAAGTAAAATAAACAATGCTGAAAGAATATTGAATCTGATTTATTTTACATTAATTAGCTGTGGGGTTCCACAAGGCTCAGTGCTGGCTTTATTTATTACTGTACTTTATCATATTGTATTGTAATGTGCAACACACTACCACTACATGTGTCCAGAAAGGCCATAACTCAATGCTATGTTTCTCTATTGATTTATTTGTAGTGTTTTTTACTGCATGAGCCATAAAGACCAGGTGGACTCTGCCCTCAGAAACCCCCCGTGGGAAAGCTTATAGAAGGTGAGCTTGTGAGTACACACACACCTTCCCCGTGACACCTTCATTAGCATTGTGATTGCTGGATGTGTGTCTGTCTGGGTGACAGACAGTTCAGCCTCAAACACACACACACACACACACACACACACACTGTTTTGTGTCCCAAAAGTGTGGCAAGGTGGGAGGGAGGAGGTGGAGGGTGGAGGTGATTTGATGGAGATGGATAAACAGAGCAGAGCTCCAGAACCATAAACCCATAAACCCATAACAGCACTTTAACTCAGCACATGCAGGAAAGTGCACCATGAGGTCAGACCTGTACTGGAGACCAGTGGAGGAATGGGGCTGTCCTGACCTGCTGCTGACCCGAAGCTTCAGACCTAGAGACCAAAAGTTTCTTCAGTACAGTACAGAATAATACAGTACAGAATAATACAGTATAGTACAGTACATAACAGTACAATATGATACACTACAGTATAAAACATAACAGTACAATATTATACAGTACAGTGCATAACAGTACAATAGAATATAGTACCATATACTACAGTACAGTGCTGTATAATACAGTACAATAGAATACAGTACAGTATAATACAGTACAATACAGTACCATATAGTACAGTACATAACAGCACAATATAATACAGTACAGTACAGTACAGTATAATACAGCATAGTACAATACAGTACAGTATAATACAGTACAGTATATAACCATATAATACAGTACAGTATATAACAGTACAATATAATACAGTACAGTACATAACAGTACAATATAATACAGTGCAGTATAGTGCAGTACAATATAATACAATACAGTACAGTATAAGTACAGTACAGTATAATACAGTGCAGTATAGTGCAGTACAATATAATACAATACAGTACAATACAATACAGTATAATACAGTACAGTACAATATAATACAATACAGTACAGTATAAGTACAGTACAGTACAATATAATACAATACAGTACAGTATAAGTACAGTACAGTACAATACCATACAGTATAATATAGTACAGTACCATATGATACCATACAGTACAGTATAAGTATAATACAGTACAGTACAATACTGTGTAATTACTAATTACACCTAGTACAGTATATTGCAATACAAAACTGTACAGTGCAGTACAGAACAGTACACTATAATACAATACAAATACAGCACACACAGCAGTACAGCACAGTACAAAAAATACATTATAGCACAGTACAGTAAAGTACAGTACAATACAGTACCGTCCAACAGATTTCCCAGACAGTCAGACATGCCCCTGTAACACCATTCACTTCATGGCTGTTAATGGCCCCACAACCACCAGGGGGCCTCCTAACCCCTTCTGGGTTACAAAGGCTTCAGCAGCAGGAGCTCTGCTTTCTGTGAGCACCAAGTTCATTGCTACTGAACCGTCCATCTCTCCACGTGTGATGTAGGTCATACACACCCCTCAGCTGCTGAGGTGTCCGAGTTGTCACAGATTACTGAGAGAACCGGAGAAGCAGTCCGTTCCCAGGCAAACACCAACGCTGGGGCTGCCGCTCACACCTACTCAGTGAGGCTACCTGAACTGAACACGGCCTCGAGTTCTTTCGAGACAGCTAGGCCCGGTTTCTCAGACCCTGGTGAGGCTCTCAGAACCCTGAGCCACCACTGTCCCCAAAGATCTGGACCCAGTTTCCCCAAAAGATCTCAAAGAAACTGGGCCCAGATCTTTGGACCGTTGGACCTTCTTTGCTCTAGGGGGCGATGTAGCAAGGCTGCTCCAGAGCATCCCATTCCACTTTTGGACATACACTACATGGACAAAAGTATTGGGACATCTCCTCATTCATTGTTTCTTCTGAAATCAAGAGCTTTTGTTGGAGTAACTGTCTCTACTGTCTAGGGAAGAGGGTTTTCTTCTAGGTTTTGGAGGAGCATTGCTGTGAGGATTTGATTGCATTCAGCACCAAGAGCGTTGGTGAGGTCAGGATGTTGGATCCCCAACTCATCCCAAAAATACTGGATGGAGCTCCTCCACCATCATCACTCCATACAGTTCTTCCACTGCTCCACAGCTCAATGCTGGGGGGGTTTATGCCCCCAAATCTGTGTTAGCATTGGCCATTAGAAGGAGCGTCCACAAACATTTGGACATATAAGGTATAAGGCAAAGCGACGGCTGTTGTTGCTTAGCAACAGATGTTTATTGGAATGATGCACGCGATGAGTGAGCGCGGACTGTATCAGATATAAGGACGCAAGTAGGACGCTCCTCCACCTATGAGATGGTGGGGGCGGGGCTAATTTTAATAGACAGATGGAAGAATAAGGCAAGACTGAGTTGCGCCCTAACAACCCCCCCCCCCCCACACACACACACACACACACACACACAAAGAACAACACCCCAGCCCTCGTACACACACTTCCCACCATTTCACACCTAGCAACAGTTCACACCTCACACGCGCGAGCTGTTCTTCCGACCAGCGCGTGCCATTTACTTGATCTCCAGCACATTTGCACGAGTGAGTTGGAATGTGGCTCCGCGATCGGTAAACATAAAGTCAGAGAGAGTGTCTACCTGTAATTAACTCTATATAACATTAGAATAAACCCAAATAAACATAAAGTCAGTGGTCAGTGAGAGTGTCTACCTGTAATTAACTCTATATAACATTAGAATAAACCCAAATAAACAGAAAGTCAGTGGTCAGTGAGAGTGTCTACCTGTAATTAACTCTATATAACATTAGAATAAACCCAAATAAACAGAAAGTCAGTGGTCAGTGAGAGTGTCTACCTGTAATTAACTCTATATAACATTAGAATAAACCCAAATAAACAGAAAGTCAGTGGTCAGTGAGAGTGTCTACCTGTAATTAACTCTATATAACATTAGAATAAACCCAAATAAACAGAAAGTCAGTGGTCAGTGAGAGTGTCTACCTGTAATTAACTCTATATAACATTAGAATAAACCCAAATAAACAGAAAGTCAGTGGTCAGTGAGAGTGTCTACCTGTAATTAACTCTATATAACATTAGAATAAACCCAAATAAACAGAAAGTCAGTGGTCAGTGAGAGTGTCTACCTGTAATTAACTCTATATAACATTAGAATAAACCCAAATAAACAGAAAGTCAGTGGTCAGTGAGAGTGTCTACCTGTAATTAACTCTATATAACATTAGAATAAACCCAAATAAACAGAAAGTCAGTGGTCAGTGAGAGTGTCTACCTGTAATTAACTCTATATAACATTAGAATAAACCCAAATAAACAGAAAGTCAGTGGTCAGTGAGAGTGTCTACCTGTAATTAACTCTATATAACATTAGAATAAACCCAAATAAACAGAAAGTCAGTGGTCAGTGAGAGTGTCTACCTGTAATTAACTCTATATAACATTAGAATAAACCCAAATAAACAGAAAGTCAGTGGTCAGTGAGAGTGTCTACCTGTAATTAACTCTATATAACATTAGAATAAACCCAAATAAACATAAAGTCAGTGGTCAGTGAGAGTGTCTACCTGTAATTAACTCTATATAATATTAGAATAAACCCAAATAACCATAAAGTCAGTGGTCAGCGAGAGTGTCTACCTGTAATTAACTCTATATAACATTAGAATAAACCCAAATAAACAGAAAGTCAGTGGTCAGTGAGAGTGTCTACCTGTAATTAACTCTATATAATATTAGAATAAACCCAAATAACCATAAAGTCAGTGGTCAGCGAGAGTGTCTACCTGTAATTAACTCTATATAACATTAGAATAAACCCAAATAAACATAAAGTCAGTGGTCAGTGAGAGTGTCTACCTGTAATTAACTCTATATACCATTAGAATAAACCCAAATAAACATAAAGTCAGTGGTCAGCGAGAGTGTCTACCTGTAATTAACTCTATATAACATTAGAATAAACCCAAATAAACATAAAGTCAGTGGTCAGTGAGAGTGTCTACCTGTAATTAACTCTATATAACATTAGAATAAACCCAAATAAACATAAAGTCAGTGGTCAGTGAGAGTGTCTACCTGTAATTAACTCTATATAACATTAGAATAAACCCAAATAAACAGAAAGTCAGTGATCAGTGAGAGTGTCTACCTGTAATTAACTCTATATAACATTAGAATAAACCCAAATAAACATAAAGTCAGTGGTCAGCAAGAGTGTCTACCTGTAATTAACTCTATATAATTTTAGAATAAACCCAAATAAACATAGTCAGTGGTCAGTGAGAGTGTCTACCTGTAATTAACTCTATATAACATTAGAATAAACCCAAATAAACAGAAAGTCAGTGGTCAGTGAGAGTGTCTACCTGTAATTAACTCTATATAACATTAAAATAAACCCACATAAACATAAAGTCAGTGGTTTATGGGAGTGTCTATCTGTTAAGTTTGAGTAGGAACTGGGAAGCTTGGCTACAGCTAAGCTAACACACACTGCAGATATAGGGGGCTGTTTATCAGTATGTATTGTAATGGTGGTGTTTTCTAAAATGAAGTTGTGCTGTGGGGGGTGGTGTGTGTGTGTGTGTGGGGGGGGGGGGGTACTGATAGATATGCAGCGCTTGGCGCGTGTTCACACCTCTGTGCAGCGCTACCCTGCTGTGCTTTTCACGTGCCATCACCGTCGCCACCATCAAAAGGTCCAAAAAGGCGCGAGATCACGTTCATATGTAAATACGCACGAGCAGCTTCTCCTTCAGCGCAGAAAGCACTTCTTACAGTTTAAAAGGCATTTACTGTGATGCTAAGCAGTAAGGAGCACGTGCTGCTCAGCAGTAAATGCATGCAATATGGTCCCCATACGTAAACATTTACAAACGCGTTGTCCTCCATGCGTAAAGATAATCAATAGATTACAATGAAAAACAAATGTGACGACGTCTATAGGTAAACATCCCTGCGTAAAGGTAACCATGCGCAAAGGCATCCGTGCGTAAAAGTAATCATGCATAAAGCTGCTTAAATACACCCATGTGTAAATCCCCTATATCTATGCCTATATACATGCATGTTCATGCGTAAATACTGTATATCCCAGCGTAAGTACTGTGTAAATCCATTCATAAACGCTGCATATCATCTATGCGTATTTACATGCACAAATATTGTAAATTCATGCGAAAATCAACTATTTTACATGAGTAAATAATACATATCCAAGCCAAAATGCTATTTATTTAAGCGTCAAAGCTGCATACCCAAATATCGTATATCTAACCTAAATGCTGTATACCCATGCGTAAACACTGTATACCCATGCGTAAATATCGTATATATAACCTAAATGCTGTATACCCATGCGTAAACACTGTGTACCCATGCGTACATATTGTATATCTAACCTAAATGCTGTATATCCATGCGTAAACAGTGTGTACCCGTGCGTAAATATTGTGTATTTAACGTAAATGCAACATGTCCCTGCGTAAATACCTTATATCCATGCGTAAACATTTTCTTCGCGTTTATTTGCTGTATATGCATGCGTAAACACTGTGGACCCATGCGTTAATATCGTATATCTAACGTATATGCTGTATATTAATTTATAAACACTGTATACCCATGCGTAAATATCGTATATATAACGCAAATGCTGTATATGCATGCGTAAACACTGTATACCCATGCGTAAATATCGTATATATAACGTATATGCTGTATATCAATGTATAAACACTGTGTACCCGTGCGTAAATATCGTATATACAACGCAAATGCTGTATATGCATGCGTAAACACTGTATACCCATGCGTAAATATCGTATATATAACTTATATGCTGTATATCAATGTATAAACACTGTGTACCCGTGCGTAAATATCGTATCTGTTCATGCTCGCAAAGTAAGATTTGCAGATTATTACAGATTGCAGGCACGCGCACTAGTAGTTTTATATTTCAGATTAGTGCTGATCTCGGACTTCTGATGGACTTTCTATGACTCACGAGGCTCATAAACTCTGTTAAATACAAAACTCCCAGTGCGCGTGCCTGCAAGCTGAACTGAGAGAGGGAGAGAGTCGTGTAAACAGCCTGCAGAAGTGGTGCAGGTCAGCAGACGGTGTGGAGGATGTTTGGGTCTGGGTGGGTTCGAACCTGCGCGCTGCTGGTTAAACCTCGTGCTTAATCCTAGTTGGCGCCTTCTTTCATGTTTACAGCACGGACGTTTGTCTCACACACGCGCTCGCGAGGCACACGAGGGCCATTAACACCTACCACACGCGTGCCTACGGAAGTCGAGGTGGCAGAGAGCGCGTGCCAGAGCGCTCTCCAAGCTTTGATCTCTGCGATTTCCAAGAGAGGCTCCAAGAAAAGCCCCTGGATGGAGCTTTAAATAAAACAGGCTTTAAGCTCCACAGCCTCAGAGCCAATCAATAATCAATCAGTTCATTGATTAATATTCTTAATGTACTTTACTGCTTTACTGTAGACCACCCCTATCACTGTGCAGCTGCAGTGCTTAATTGTACACCAAAAGAGAAGATCCAACCAGTAAAGTCCCTTTTTTGAACCCCTTTAGGACCTCCCTGGCTGCTGTACCAATACTTTCGCTCCACTGCACTTTTAAGCCCCTGTGGTTTTGTTTATAGAGAGGATATATATTGACAGTATTACTGATATAATGGACCGTCTAATGGCCTTTCCATCGAAAACACCCTTACAGAGGTGCCTTGGCTCCTGATTGGTCACTAGGCCCGGCTGTGGGCGTGTCCTATGACGTCACCTCACACTCGCACGCCTTTAAGTACGGCGAGAGGCCCCCAAAGAGCCAGCACACGCCTATCTACAAGCTTCGAGAGCAGACCACCAGCAGTCATGACGAGTGACCTGTGGAATACACCAGCAATGAGAAACCTGGACGAGACCGAGAGCCTGAAAATGGACAGAAAGGTAAGATCACGTGACCTTCAGCTGCAGTTTAAAGACTCAACACAAGCCAGCTGCTCTGTCTATAAGCTTAATTCCATCTGTATATTAAATAAACAGGGATTCATTTGTGTTTATGGTTGTGTTTAGTAAATGTCTGCAAATGTACGTTACCCTGTCTGAGCTACAAGCTGGACAGAGAGTCGCCGTTCTGACCCCCCACTGACGTTTCTCTCACCTCTGCTTGTCCCACAGCTGTTAAAGCCTCAGGTAGAGCGAAGGAGGCGAGAAAGGATGAATAGAAGTCTGGAGAGTCTGAGAGCGTTACTCCTGCAAGGCCCTGAGGTGAGATACGAGCACTTTCCCCTTATCTCCAGCATCCTGACCGGGACTTGCAATCTCGACCCACTGAGATCATCTTCAGGTTCCTAAACCTTCCTCTCCTTCTTTCCAGGCTGCATCTCAGAGGCGAGTGGAGAAAGCTGAGATCCTGGAGCACACCGTGCTCTTCCTGCAGACCTCCATGTCCCAGACCAAGAGGAGCCAGCACTCCGAGGATGCCTCAGAAGGAAGGCAGTTCTTGGACGGCTTCTCAGCATGCCTGCACAAGGCGGCCCTCTTCCTGCAGACGGAGGGAGAGTCCCGCGGCCTGCAGGCCTCCTTACCTGCGAGCCTGTGCCAACGCCTGAGCCGCCCGCACGCGCCCGCACCGGCCTCGGCCAGAACCTCGCCCAGAGCGTCCGCCCCCGAGAAGAGGGTGGCCTGCACACGCGGACACTCTCATCCGCACCCGTACGTCGTCCCACCGCGGCACACGCACCCCGGCGGCCTGCCACAGCTCCACAGAGACACACACACCACCTCACAGCCCGCCCCGGGGCAGCAGGTCAGCGCCGGGCAGTGCGTGTGGAGGCCGTGGCCTTGAGACTGAGACTGAAACTGTGGACGGACAGAGCCTGAAACCGGGCAGGTGCAATAAAGTTATGCAGTGATTAGAGATGATTAGAGATAAGAGACTTTATTGATCCTCGATCAGAGATATTGGAGATGGAGGAGTATTTATTTAGAGCTGTGGAACTGTGAACCCTGTGTAAATAGTGTATAAATGAGAGCTGCTGTCAGATGTTTAGTATTTTTCTACTCTTCGCCGAGCGGTACCGGAGCTGCTGGTACTGTTCGGTGATATTTATGTATTTTGCACATTAATTTATTAACTGATCATTCCCTCGTTTCCGGCTCCTCTCTGCGTTTGCTGAAAGCGGAAATAAATGCATTCCAATAGAAGCCCTCGAGTCCGGCCTTCCTCTCTTCCTGTGTCTGTCTGTCTGTCTGTCTGTGTATCTGCACTGCACACACACACACACACACCTTAGTGCCATGAACACCAGCCGAACCAGCGGCCTTCCAGCGGCCTTCCAGCCCCAAACCCGCCTCTCCAACCTTTCTATGGTCCCTTCATTCAGCTACTTGCTGATACAGTCCCTGTAGAGACGTACTGCCAATAGAATAGGACATCATAATGACCCTATTGGCTCCATGCTGCCTAATAATACCAGGCGTGGGCTAGTAGAGGGGTTTATATAAAGCCCCCCAGCATTGAGCTGTGGAGCAGTGGAAGAACCCAGTACTTCTGGGATGAGTTGGGGAGTCATTCTGGTCACACTTGTGACTGAATGCAATCAAATCCTCACAGCAATGCTCCTCCAAAATCTAGCACAAAGCCAGTTACTGTTACTCCACCAGCAGCAGGATTTAACAGCCTTTTTATTTAAGAAGCGATAAATGATCAAGTGTCCCAATACTTTTGTCCGTTTAGTGTAGCTCTATCTGCCTGTGTTCTGCAGTGTTCTACACAGATACAAAAAAGGGTTCTAGATAGTGCTGATAAAACGCCCCCCCCAACAACCCCCGTTTTTGAAAACTTCCTTAGCCTCGAGCCGCTAGCTGCTCCTCGTGCACTTCAAAGGCCTCCGCTTCTCTTTAAACTCCTGCACGCGCCACGTTCACACCTTCGCGCCTTCTGTCCACACCCTCACATCCTCTCAGCTCGCGCACCTTTTGGATTGCTTCCTGCGCCACGAGGCCAAATGCTGCGCGCGGCTGGTGCGGTGGCTCGTGCTACGGCGATCTAAAAGTCGAGGTGCGAGAACACAGGGCACGAGCCCGAGATCAAAGGCCTTCTCACCTTAGAGACTTATAATTGCACTCAATGAGCGGATGCTTTGAAGGGAGTGTGTGTGTGTGTGTGTGTGTAAAGCTGAAGGACAAACGGGGTCCTCAGTTCCGCTCAGATCTCTCACCTTTACTCACAGGTGTGATGAGCAGCTGCTCCGGCACGAGCCCCTCTCAGACGGCCAGACAGGCGGTACACTTCACGCAGTAAATGACGTCACAACCCCCCCCCCCCACACACACACACACACACACACACACACACACACAGACGCAGCTATTGTGCAGCTGCTCAGAAAGACAAACTACCCCCATACCAACACCCCCCCCCCAACTGATCAATACGTTCAATTGATTATTTGTTGTTTGTTTGTTTGTTTGTTTGTTTTGCTTACAGTGGCATGCAAAAGTTTGGACACCCCCGGTTGGACTGTCTGTTCGTGTGCATCGTTAAGTGAGAAGACATAAAAGACACAAAAGATCAAAGCTTTCCTTAATATTTGGATATTGTTATTGATCTTTTGCAGTTCAAAGAGAAAAGGGCCCGAAGCAAAAGTTTGGGTACCCTGCACGGCCAGTACTTAGTAACCCCCGCTTTGGTGGGCATCACAGCTTGTAAATGCTGTCTGTAGCACCCATTTGAGTGGGTGGGTGGGGGGGGGGGGCGACCTCCTATTGGCACCCTTCCAATAGAAAAGAAGGGGCATTGCAGAGTGCCCTCTGTGCCACTCCCACTCATGAAGGGGCTTCGTCCCTTACAGTGTCCCAAAGGGGACATCATATCATAATACCCCCCCCCCTTAGTGAGCCATAATATGTAGTAGAATAATCTATTATTATTATTATTATTATTATTATTATTATTATTTTGTGAGCTGTGAGGATATGATTGCATCCAGCAAGATCAAGAGCCTTAGTGAGATCAGGATAGATTAGTACTGGATGGAGCTCCTCCACCATCATTCCAGAGAACACAGCTCTTCCACTGCTCCACTGCTCCTCAATGCTGGGGGGCTTTATACCCCTCTAGCCCACGCCTGGCATTATTAGGCAGCATGGAGCCAATAGGGTCATGATGTTGATCTGCTCCAGAGAGTCCTATTCTATTGGCAGTACTTCTTCTCTACAGGGACTAGACAAGCTGTGTGTGTGCATTTGCACATCTGTGTCAGCAATGGGTGCAGCTTAAAGTAGCTGAATGCATTTAGTAAAAGGGGTGTCCACAAACTTTTGGACATATAGTGTATATACTGTATAGTGTAGTGTAATAGCGCGTGATTTCCAAACGGGGCCTAGGGTGGGTGTGTGGGTGTGGGTAAGGGTGGGGGTGTTGATGGGTGTTAATACCCCTGCAGTGTTTAGTCTGTTTCACTGTCCTACTCAGACACAAGTCAGCTCTAGAGCAGCTAAGAGCTGCTGCTGCAAACTATGACCACTAGGTGGTGCCAAAGCTCTTTCTCCACGACTGAGGTGTCATACTGTACGTCAGTCAGCAGATGGCAGTAATGAGCGATGGCGCAGAGTGTTAACAGCGCTGCCGTTTATAAACATGGGCGCCTTGATTAATAACGTAACTATACTCTATAGTGAAATATTAATATACACTCTGTGTCCAGAAGTTTGTGGACACTCCTTAAACATGCACACATCAACCTATTGACTCCATGCTGCCTAATGCCAGGTGTGGGCTAGTAGAGGGGTATAAAGCCCCCCAGCATTGAGGAGCTGTGGAGCAGTGGAGGAACTGTGTTCTCTGGAATGATGGTGGAGGAGCTCCATCCAGTACTTTTGGATGGGATGAGTTGGGGATGATGAGGTGGGGTGATGATTATCATCCAACATCTGACCTCACTAATGCTCTTGTGGCTGAATGCAATCAAATCCTCACAGCAATGCTCCTCTACAATCTAGTAGAAAGTCTTCTTCTCTGGACAGTAGAGACAGTCACTCCAACAGAAGCAGG
>NC_132878.1:1872763-1875263 GCF_030463535.1 Salminus brasiliensis | reverse complement strand
TCACTCTAATGAGAGACTGTAGCTCCGCCTCCTCAGTGTATATCACAATACCTACATTTAGAGAGTTATTAATATTCACCCTAATGAGAGACTGTAGCTCCTCCTCCTCAGTGTAATATCACAATACCTACATTTAGAGCGTTATTAATATTCACCCTAATGAGAGACTGTAGCTCCGCCTCCTCAGTGTATATCACAATACCTACATTTAGAGCGTTATTAATATTCACTCTAATGAGAGACTGTAGCTCCGCCTCCTCAGTGTATATCACAATACCTACATTTAGAGAGTTATTAATATTCACCCTAATGAGAGACTGTAGCTCGCGCCTCCTCAGTGTATATCACAATACCTACATTTAGAGCGTTATTAATATTCACCCTAATGAGAGACTGTAGCTCCGCCTCCTCAGTGTATATCACAATACCTACATTTAGAGCGTTATTAATATTCACCCTAATGAGAGACTGTAGCTCCGCCTCCTCAGTGTATATCACAATACCTACATTTAGAGCGTTATTAATATTCACCCTAGTGAGAGACTGTAGCTCCGCCTCCTCAGTGTATATCACAATACCTACATTTAGAGCTTTATTAATATATATTCACCCTAATGAGAGACTGTAGCTCCTCTCTCTCAGTGTATATCACAATACCTACATTTAGAGTTATTAATATTCACCCTAGTGAGAGACTGTAGCTCCGCCTCCTCAGTGTATATCACAATACCTACATTTAGAGTTATTAATATTCACCCTAATGAGAGACTGTAGCTCCGCCTCCTCAGTGTATATCACAATACCTACATTTAGAGCGTTATTAATATTCCCCAATGAGAGACTGTAGCTCCGCCTCCTCAGTGTATATCACAGTACCTACATTTAGAGCGTTATTAATATTCACTCAAATGAGAGACTGTAGCTCCGCCTCCTCAGTGTATATCACAATACCTACATTTAGAGCGTTATTAATATTCCCCCAATGAGAGACTGTAGCTCCGCCTCCTCAGTGTATATCACAATACCTACATTTGACAATGCCAATCAATATTTTATATGAGAATATTTTTCTAATTTTATTATAAAATTGTTGAATCACTCTTTTCAGGTCACAGCATTTTCACAGTCCTGTCACACACACACACACTTTACTTCCTGATGATGCCATCCAAATGCAAATACCTGTCTGATGTTTGGCCCCTCCCCCTGCACACTTGTCCTCTGGGATGGTGATCATGCAAACGTTCAGAATGCGGTACTGTTACTCTCTCTCTCTCTCTCTCTCTCTCTCTCTCTCTCACACACACACACACACACACACACACACCTACATGTGTATCTTCATGTGTTCCTCTTTATTTCGCCAAGAGTGTCCCTCCCCCACTTGCCCCCCCACCCCCACTGTAATGAAGGAGCTCATGGATAAAGAGAGAGAGGGGGAGAGAGAGAGGGAGAGAGAGAGAGCGTGCTTGGCCCCCTGAGGTTGCCATGCTGGAAAAGATATCTAATGTTAGATGTGAGGCCAGTGCTGCACCTGACCTCTAACACACACACACACACACACACACACACACACTAAGCCATTGTCCTCATTATTTCCTCATCTTCATTCCAGGGATGCAGGGATCTGAAGGCGGCGATTCAACAGTGTTTCATTTGTTGGAGCATTAAAAGCAGTGTATAGTGTGAGAAATAAACGGGTTCATATTCTATTTATTTAATTAAATATAATAATAATAGTGTTATATAATTATTTAATCTATTATAGTATTGTATTATAAATATATGTAAGGTATATATTCACAAGCTGTGAAACCCGCCGGCGGTCCCTGTCTGTGTTTCAGCCACAGTCCTGATGGGATTCTCCTGTAGGCTGGGGTTTCTGCCACAGCTGGTAGACCTGTATGACCGTAAGCTTCCACACACCTGCAGATTCAGCTGCTTCCTTCACACTGTGGTCTTTGGCCACGCCCAAATGCAGTCACTCCGTTTAGCCAATCATTAACTGTATCTGCTTGGAGATCCATTTTCCACAGATCCAACATCCAAGACCCTCACTGCACTGTACCACCTCTTCTTAATCTATGATTCCCGCCAGCGCCACCTGCAGGAGCCTAAAGTTACTACCTGCAAGTTGAGTGATTTTATTATCCAGGGAGCTTCTGTGGCTGTGAGGGAGCCGTGTTAATATTAATAAGAAAACATTGAGAATAATTTTAAGAAATTAAGAATGAATATTATATAATATATAATAATTATTTCCACAGAATTTATTCCAATTGATTTTGGAGCATTTCTATTGGTCCATTTATCATATATATATATATATATATATATATATATATATATGGGTGTGGGTGTGTGTGTCTGTCTGTATAATCAGTCATCCTGACCTCTAACAATATGTGAACATTTTTTGATCTGCTCAGAGACTGATCACACACACACACAACACACACAACACACACACACACACACACATACACAGTCAGGCCTGTAA
>NC_132878.1:1869927-1872563 GCF_030463535.1 Salminus brasiliensis | reverse complement strand
TAGCTCTGAATGGATGGACGGATAGAAGGAGACACAGATAGACGGATGAGGACATGAGGGAAGGATGGATGGATGGATGGAGGTGTATATGGTCTAAGTGATCATTAGATCGATGGGTGAATAGATGGAGGTCTGGATGGAGGTGTAGATAGATGGGGGCGTGGAGGGAGTATGGATGGATAAATGGAGGAATAGATGAGGTGTAGCTGGATGGAGAGATGATTAGATGGGTGGAGAAAAGGAAGGATGAATAGATGAAGGTGCACATCAATGGGGTGTTGGTGCAAATGGATGAATAAATGAAGGTGTAGGTGGTTAGTGTGTAGAGGGATGGCGAGATGCAGGTGTAGATTAAGGAAGGAATGGTGGTGTAGAAGGATGGTGAGATGGAGGTGTAGATGGATAAAGGTGTAGAGGATGAAGAGATGGAGGTGTAGGTGGATAAAGGTTTAGAGAGAAGGTGATGTAAATGGATGGGGTGTAGATGGACGGAGGTATAGGGTGATGAAGGTATAGGGGCAAGGAAGTGCAGATGGATGAGTGTATAGAGAAAAGAGGTATAGATGTGAGGAGGTGTAGACGGATGAATTTACAGAGGGAAGGAGGTGTAGATGAACGGAGGTATAGAGGGAAGGAGGTGTAGATGAACGGAGGTATAGAGGGAAGGAGGTGTAGATGGATGAATTTATAGAGGGAAGGAGGTGTAGATGAACGGAGGTATAGAGGGAGGGATAAATTTATAGATGGAAGGAGGTGTAGATGGACTAAGGTGTAGAGAGTAGGAGGTGTAGATGGAAGAAGTGTAGATGGATGAATTTATAGATGGAAGGAGGTGTAGATGGACTAGGTGTAGAGAGTAGGAGGTGTAGATGGAAGAAGGTGTAGAGGGAAGAAGGTGAAGAGAGTAGGAGGTGTAGATGGACGAAAGTATAGAGGGAAGTAGGTGTAGATGGAAGAAGGTGTAGATGGATGAATTTATAGATGAAGGAGGTGTAGATGGAATAAGGTGTAGAGAGTAGGAGGTGTAGATGGAAGAAGGTGTAGATGGATGAATTTATAGATGGAAGGAGGTGTAGATGGACTAAGGTGTAGAGAGTAGGAGGTGTAGATTGACGAAAGTATAGAGGGAAGTAGGTGTAGATGGAAGAGGTGTAGATGGATGATTTATAGATGGAAGGAGGTGTAGATGGACTAAGGTGTAGAGAGTAGGAGGTGTAGATGGAAGAAGGTGTAGATGGATGAATTTATAGATGGAAGGAGGTGTAGATGGATGAATTTATAGAGGGAAGGAGTGTAGATGGACTAAGGTGTAGAGAGTAGGAGGTGTAGATGGACGAAAGTATAGAGGGAAGGAGGTGTAGATGGAATAAGGTGTAGAGAGTAGGAGGTGTAGATGGAAGAAGGTGTAGATGGATGAATTTATAGATGGAAGGAGGTGTAGATGGATGAATTTTTAGATGGAAGGAGGTGTAGATGGACTAAGGTGTAGAGAGTAGGAGGTGTAGATGGAAGAAGGTGTAGATGGATGAATTTATAGAGAGTAGGAGGTGTAGATGGACGAAAGTATAAAGGGAAGGAGGTGTAGATGAACGGAAGTATAGAGGGAAGGAGGTGTAGATGAATGGAGGTATAGAAAGGAGGAGGTGTAGATGGATGAAACTTTAGAAGGAAAGGAGGTGTAGATGAACGGAAGTATAGAGGGATGGAGGTGTAGATGGACGAAAGTATAGGGGGAAGGAGGTGTAGATGGACGAAAGTATAGGGGGAAGGAGTGTAGATGGACGAAAGTATAGGGGGAAGGAGGTGTAGATGACGAAAGTATAGAGGGATGGAGGTGTAGATGAACGGAGGTATAGAGGGGAAGGAGGTGTAGATGAACGGAGGTATAGAGGGATGGAGTGTAGATGGACGAAAGTATAGAGGGAAGGAGGTGTGATGAACGGAGGTATAGAGGGATGGAGGTGTAGATGGACGAAAGTATAGAGGGAAGGAGGTGTAGATGAACGGAGGTATAGAGGGATGGAGGTGTAGATGGACGAAAGTATAGAGGGAAGGAGGTGTAGATGAACGGAGGTATAGAGGGAAGGAGTGTAGATGAACGGAGGTATAGAGGGAAGGAGGTGTAGATGAACGGAGGTATAGAGGGATGGAGGTGTAGATGAACGGAGGTATAGAGGGATGGAGGTGTAGATGGACGAAAGTATAGAGGGAAGGAGGTGTAGATGGGACGAAAGTATAGAGGGAAGGAGGTGTAGATGAACGGAGGTATAGAAGGATGGAGGTGTAGATGGACGAAAGTATAGAGGGAAGGAGGTGTAGATGAACGGAGGTATAGAGGGAAGGAGGTGTAGATGAACGCAGGTATAGAGAGGAGGAGGTGTGGCTGGAGGAATAGGTGGGTGTTCGAATGGAGAGGTGTAGATGGATGGATTTAGGTATAGAAGAAAAAATGTAGATGGACAAAGCTATAGAGGGAAGGAGGTGTAGATGGATGGGGAATAGAGGGATGACAGTGTAGATGGACAAAGCTATAGAGAGGAGGAGGTGTAGATGATGGGGAATAGAGGGAAGGAGGTGTAGATGGATGGGGAATAGAGGGATGACAGTGTAGATGGATGGAGGTATAGAGGGATGAC
>NC_132878.1:1862427-1864927 GCF_030463535.1 Salminus brasiliensis | reverse complement strand
CTGGCTCGGTTAGGGTACTCACTGGCTGGGTTAGGGTACTCACTGGCTGGCATAGCGTACTAACTGGCTGGCTTAGCGTACTATGAGATGAATTATTATTAGTTATTATTATGATTGTTATTATTAATAATGTTGTTAGACTGGAGTTTCCTCACTTTATTAAAACAGTGATCAGTCTGAACACTGCTGAAAACCACGGTTCTGAAGGTCCGCTTTAAACACAGCCCAGCGGTGCAGCTTCTGTCTGAGGCTTTATTGGACTGGATTTTTCAAATGAGTATGTGTGTGTGTGTGTGTGTGTGTGTGTGTGTGTGTGTGTGTGTGTGTGTGTGTGTGTGTGTGTGAAGGGTTTTGGGGGATTTTTCCAAATGGAAGGATGATTCTTGGGTGTGTGACAGGCGAAGTATTTTAGCAGCTGGTGTGTCTGTGTGTGTGTGTGTGTGTGTGTGTGTGTGTGTGTGTGTGTGTGTGTGTGTGTGTGTGAGGCTTAAGTCCATGCGGTGGCGGTGGGGGGGTTGTGAAAGAGCAGAATGGAGAAAGTTCTATCGTCATGGTTACTAGTCCCTGAGTTCCACTGTGATGTCATTTCCCTCATCTCCCATCAAAGCAGAGGCTGTGTCTCAAATCCAGACCCGTAGTTCCCTACAGGGACGCACCGATCCGGCCTTTTCAGTTCCGATACCGATACATTAACTTTGCCTATCGGTCGATATCTGATACCAGTCCGATATCAGTCTGATCAAATGGACTAAATAGCCATTTGTTTTTATTTATTTATTAATTTATGTCTCACACCAACAAATTTTCAGGTCCATCAGATCTGCCGATATCCGACCCCAATATCGGATCAGTGGATCCCTAGTTCCCTACATAGTGAATGACCATTTCTGACTGCATGACCATGCCGGTCCGCCAAACTTGGTCAAGTTGGTCATGCTGATAGACCAACTAGTCCATCAAACTCAGATGAAAACATCTGATCAGGAGCTGGTTAACCAGGTATACCAGTAGGGCATCGCTGGTTAACCCTATACTGGCTGACCAGTACCATGCTGGGATGACCATCTGAAACCAGCTGGGATTATACTGGCGTTGAACACTTACTGCTGTTCAGCATTGCTGGTTAGCAAAGATAACTAGCTTCAGTGTCGGTACTGAGAATGGAGGCTACTGACCTGTAGTGCTAGTTAGTTATTCAGCATCACTGGTTAGTAAAATGAGTGTTAGCTGGTCAGATTAGTGCTAACAGTGGGAGCTAACTGTAGCGAGCTTTCCCAGAGCTAAGTAGCTAAATAATTAGCTAGAGACACCATAGTTGCAGGGACATGGTAACATGAGCTGTGTATACATTAGCACTAGCGCCTCTATAGCATCTCTATAGCATCTCTATAGCATGTCACTAGCGTTCCCAGCCTGGGCGTTTAGTAGGTACACAGCCAGCAGCTGCGCGGTAGATCGTAAACGCTGGAATAAACCTTCAGGCTCCGTTAGCACTAGCATCCACTCCCGCCGCGGCGGTGAACCGTGTCCAGTAGCTGACTGTTATGGGGGTTGAGTTCAGCCCACGGAGAGCGCCGAGCCCTCCGTCAGGTCCCGTCAGTCAGGTTTTTCCTGTCGCTACGTCAGCGCTACATTGTTGTTTGTAACAATTACAGGTAAAGGAAGCTTTTGCTGGGAGCTTCATACGGAGCCGTGTAGATGCACAGGTGTAGTTCAGCAACGGTGCTGTGAACGAGTTAGCCATTAGCGCTGTGTTACTTGGGTGCTGGGTAATTGACAAAATTCAGCAAAATTCAGGATCATGATATTTCAATATCCACTCATAAATCAGGTTATTAGCATTAATAAAGATAATAAGCTGTTTTTAAGGGGACTTTTATTTTGAATTCTGGTGTTTTAGACACCGTGTGGTTCAGTTTGAGGTTTTCTCGGGTTGTTATATTATTCTATGTTATATAATATGTATATTAATGTTATAATTGCTTTTTTATGATATCAGACCCAGCTCCAGACCTCAAAGAACCCTGTGCTGTGCTGGCTGTGGTGGACATACAGGCCAGCCCAGAACCGAGAGCCCACAGGGACGTTCTGTGAAACCCATATGGAAGAGCCCATATGGGAAAAACTGGCTTCTTAATGTTTTTAATATTGTTTATTGATTATAAACGCAAGTTTAGTATCAGAAATTCACTAAATCTGTCCAAAGGGCCAATATATGGAACTGAGCTGCAAAAACAGCCCATTTTAAGGCAGGGATGGCCCTGCTCATTCACACTGGAGTGTTTCAGCCTGGACTGCTTTTTGAATAAAGCACAGTACATGGAAGCCAATCAGAACAGAGCCTATTTACATATTGATTATGAGTGTTTTTAATCACAAACCCACACAAACTCACTCCCATTGCTGCAGTAACAGCCTCTACTTTTCTAGGAAGGCTTTAAACTAGATGCTGGAACATTGGGCCTACAGCATAAATCAGTTATTAGCGTTCATAAAGCTG
>NC_132878.1:1849927-1857427 GCF_030463535.1 Salminus brasiliensis | reverse complement strand
CAACACTACTAGCACTACTACAGACACTTATCAACCACTGTCAGCCAACCATCGGTCAAATTCTAACTGTCATTCAGATTTAGTTTAAACAAACAATTAGTAACACCCTAGCGACCACAAACCACTTATCAGCGCCAAAACAACCACTAAGCAACCATTTATCAAGATCATGGCAACCACCTGGATTATATATAGATATCACAGCACCTACCTAGGATCCATGTAGAAACACTATAGCAACCATAGGATTACCATAGCAACCATTAATCAAGATTATAGCAAACACCTAGCAACCAGTGGTTATTGTGGTTCGTAAATGTGCAGATGTTCTCTGTGAAGAAAAGCAGGTAATGGGCCCTAATATAAACTCACACTGACCTCATGAACGTGTGTGTGTGTCAGCAGGGTGTGTGTGTGTGGGGGGGGGGGATGGGTCCAAATGATTATCTTGTGACTTTCAGCTGGTTTTACAGTCAAAGGACGGCCTTGTTGTTGTTCTTACACACACACACACACACACTCCTACAGTTGTATGCGAAAGTTAATGCCCCCCTTGTCAAACTCCATGTCTGATTATTAGTTTAAGCTGCAGGAGAAGTGAGGTGCACTGAAGCCCGTCCTGCACCCGAACCAGTGTCCTATAAACTCGTACCCTTTCATTCTGTGTCCCCTGACAAAGCCGCTGCACCACCTCCACCACCACCACTCTCTCATCCACTTCAAGTGTGAATGAACACTTCTAATGAACACACTCAGCTACTTTAAGCTGCACCCATTGCAGACACAGATGTGCAAATGCACACACACAGCTTGTCTAGTCCCTGTAGAGGAGAAGTACTGCCAATAGAATAGGACTCTCTGGAGCAGATCAACATCATGACCCTATTGACTCCATGCTGCCTGGGGTGGTGATCATCTATCCAACATTCTGGCCTCACGAATGCAATCAAATCCTCACAGCAAGGCTCCTCCTCCAAAATCTAGTAGAAAGTCTTCTTCTCTGGACAGTAGAGACAGTCACTCCAACAGAAGCAGGATCCATTTTGTTTTTTTTTTTTTAGAAGAGAAAATGAATGAGCAGGTGTCCCAATACTTTTGTCCAAATAGTGTATTAACATATAGTGTATTTTTTTACGTATTCGTAAACACACTGGAAGTGTTCAGTGGACAGATGAGCTCTATTATTTTCTACGTGTGTGTGTGTGTGTGTGTGTGTGTGTGTGTGTGTGTTGCTTTTCGTTGTGTGATTCATGGCTTTCATTCGAGCGCATTAGGAGTTAAATATGACTTCAGCTGAAGCTGCTAAATTGAATTTCGGCGGTTTTAAAGCAGGCCGAAGGAAACAGGAGGAATCTTTGAGGTTTAAATCGAATTACACTCCTGTTTAAATTCCTCTCTGGAACGTATCGAGTGTAAGCCCAGCTGGAGCTGTCTAGAACCCTGGATATTTAACATCTGGCCCTGCACAGTATGCTGCTGCTTTACTGTGGACGGTCGCACCGTCAGCCAGAACATTAGCACCACTTAAACATCAGTTCTAAAAAGATCAACGAAATCAGAACATCTCCAGAACCTCAGCCAGGTCTGGTGGGGTGCAGTGCAGTGGTCAGGAGCTTTTACACCCCTCTAGCCCACCCTCAGCATTGGGCACTGTGACCTTGGGGCTGCTCCACAGCATCCCGTTCTATTGGTCAGTTCTTTTTCTATGTAGATCATACCAGCTCTGTGTTCGGGCTGTCCGGATACTTTTGCAAGGACCGTTCTGTGATGTTCTAGATGACTGGGTCACGACTTGTGGGGTGTTCCCGGTAAGCAGTGGTCAGTATCCACCAAAAGCTAACCGGCAACAGGGGCATGAATGCTCAAGGCTCACTGATGCTCATGGAGGCCCCGCCCACCTCACAACTCACAGGAGTTAAAGGATCTGCTGCTGATGTCTGAAGGTGTGCAGATGCCACAGGACAACTTCAGGGGTCTTGTGGAGACCATGCCTCGACGGGTCAGAGCTGTTGTGGCTGTGTGAGGGGGATCTATTCAATGTTAGGTAGGTGGTTCTAATGTTTTGGCTGATTTGGGGTGGATATGGAAAGTGCTGCAACTGCAGGCTTTGCCGTGACTGTGCTCAGACCAGCCACACCCTAAAACAGCTGTACTAACATCAGCTACCAGTGGGAGCAGAGCCGGATCTGAAACATCTGCAGCAGCTGCAGATACGCCAATCAGCCGTAATATTAGCACCACCTGCCACCAAAACAGCTCTGACCTGTCAAGGCGTGGACTTGACGAGGCCTCTGAAGGCGTCCTGTGGTATCTGGACAGCTTCAGACGCTAGCAGCAGGGCTAGTAGGGCAGCAAAAAATGGTCGAAAGTATTGGGACACACCTCTCAATCACTAAATTCAGGTGTTTTGTTCAGTCTCATTACCACCCTAGCATTAGAGGGGGTGTCCACAAACTTTTGGACATGTAGTGTGTGTCTCTCTCTCTGTCTCTCTCCATCTCTGTCGCTCCATCCATGCATGTCAAACAAGGGCCTAGAGTAGTAAGAGAAGTGGGGCAGTACACACACACACACACACACACACACACACACACACACACACACACTTAGAGTTCTGTCCTTATTTAAACCTGAACTCTGAACACTCTCTAACACTCCCATCACTAATTTAAGGTGTTCAGAGCTGGGTTTATAGCTGTAGACTCTGATTTCTATAGATAAATATTTATATATAGACGTAGCGTCAGTATATTTATATTTATACAGTCTCTCTCTCTCTCTCTCTCGCTCTCGCTCGCTCGCTCGCTCACGTCGCTCACGCTCTCTCGCTCTGTGCTGTAAATAGGTCAGAGGTTTATACTGCAGTAGGATAAGGAGTAGCCTTGCTGCGACCATCCTTACCCTCCACACACACACTCTCTCTCACTCACACACACACACACACACACACACACACACACACACACACACACACACACACACACACACACTGACCCACTAGTTCGGTCTAAACCAGACTCCACCCACACACGTGTTTTTTGTAGCTGCTGTTACTCTGTTGTACAACCTTTACAAAACTCTGTAGCTCCGCCTCCTCAGTGTATATCACAATACCTACATTTAGAGTTATTAATATTCACCCTAATGAGAGACTGTAGCTCCTCCTCCTCAGTATATATCACAATACCTACATTTAGAGCTTTATTAATATTCACCCTAATGAGAGACTGTAGCTCCTCCTCCTCAGTGTATATCACAATACCTACATTTAGAGCGTTATTAATATTCACCCTAATGAGAGACTGTAGCTCCGCCTCCTCAATGTATATCACAATACCTACATTTAGAGCGTTATTAATATTCACCCTAATGAGAGACTGTAGCTCCGCCTCCTCAATGTATATCACAATACCTACATTTAGAGCTTTATTAATATTCACCCTAATGAGAGACTGTAGCTCCGCCTCCTCAGTGTAAATCACAATACCTACATTTAGAGCGTTATTAATATTAACCCTAATGAGAGACTGTAGCTCCGCCTCCTCAGTGTATATCACAATACCTACATTTAGAGCGTTATTAATATTCACCCTAATGAGAGACTGTAGCTCCTCCTCCTCAGTGTATATCACAATACCTACATTTAGAGCGTTATTAATATTCACCCTAATGAGAGACTGTAGCTCCGCCTCCTCAGTGTATATCACAATACCTACATTTAGAGCGTTATTAATATTCACCCTAATGAGAGACTGTAGCTCCGCCTCCTCAGTGTATATCACAATACCTACATTTAGAGCGTTATTAATATTCACCCTAATGAGAGACTGTAGCTCCGCCTCCTCAGGGTATATCACAATACCTACATTTAGAGAGTTATTAATATTCACCCTAATGAGAGACTGTAGCTCCGCCTCCTCAGTGTATATCACAATACCTACATTTAGAGTTATTAATATTCACCCTAATGAGAGACTGTAGCTCCTCCTCCTTAGTGTATATCACAATACCTACATTTAGAGTTATTATTATTCACCTTAATGAGAGACTGTAGCTCCTCCTCCTCAGTGTATATCACAATACCTACATTTAGAGCGTTATTAATATTCATCCTAATGAGAGACTGTAGCTCCTCCTCCTTAGTGTATATCACAATACCTACATTTAGAGCGTTATTAATATTCATCCTAATGAGAGACTGTAGCTCCTCCTCCTCAGTGTATATCACAATACCTACATTTAGAGTTATTAATATTCACCCTAATGAGAGACTGTAGCTCCTCCTCCTTAGTGTATATCACAATACCTACATTTAGAGTTATTAATATTCACCCTAATGAGAGACTGTAGCTCCGCCTCCTCAGGGTATATTACAATACCTACATTTAGAGAGTTATTAATATTCACCCTAATGAGAGACTGTAAGCTCCGCCTCCTCAGTGTATATCACAATACCTACATTTAGAGTTATTAATATTCACCCTAATGAGAGACTGTAGCTCCTCCTCCTCAGTGTATATTACAATACCTACATTTAGAGAGTTATTAATATTCACCCTAATGAGAGACTGTAGCTCCGCCTCCTCAGGGTATATTACAATACCTACATTTAGAGAGTTATTAATATTCACCCTAATGAGAGACTGTAGCTCCGCCTCCTCAGTGTATATCACAATACCTACATTTAGAGTTATTAATATTCACCCTAATGAGAGACTGTAGCTCCTCCTCCTCAGTGTATATCACAATACCTACATTTAGAGTGTTATTAATATTCACCCTAATGAGAGACTGTAGCTCCTCCTCCTCAGTGTATATCACAATACCTACATTTAGAGTGTTATTAATATTCACCCTAATGAGAGACTGTAGCTCCGCCTCCTTAGTGTATATCACAATACCTACATTTAGAGTGTTATTAATATTCACCCTAATGAGAGACTGTAGCTCCTCCTCCTCAGTGTATATCACAATACCTACATTTAGAGAGTTATTAATATTCACCCTAATGAGAGACTGTAGCTCCTCCTCCTCAGTGTATATCACAATACCTACATTTAGAGTGTTATTAATATTCACCCTAATGAGAGACTGTAGCTCCTCCTCCTCAGTGTATATCACAATACCTACATTTAGAGTGTTATTAATATTCACCCTAATGAGAGACTGTAGCTCCTCCTCCTTAGTGTATATCACAATACCTACATTTAGAGTGTTATTAATATTCACCCTAATGAGAGACTGTAGCTCCGCCTCCTCAGTGTATATCACAATACCTACATTTAGAGCGTTATTAATATTCACCCTAATGAGAGACTGTAGCTCCTCCTCCTCAGTGTATATCACAATACCTACATTTAGAGTGTTATTAATATTCACCCTAATGAGAGACTGTAGCTCCTCCTCCTTAGTGTATATCACAATACCTACATTTAGAGCGTTATTAATATTCACCCTAATGAGAGACTGTAGCTCCGCCTCCTTAGTGTATATCACAATACACTTAATACATTTAGAGCTACATTTATCCATAGTAACCACATGGTACAGCATTTCCAACCACCTAGCAATTCCATGGCAACCACTTGGGAGACAATACCACTGCTACCAGCTAACGACACCATAGCAACCACATGAAACAGCTTTACTAACAACCTAGTAACAACACAGCAACCATAGTCACTTCTTGAAGGTGATGAGGGTGATGAAGGTGCTGAAGCAGAAAAAATGGACAAGCGAACGAATCTGAGACACTTTGACAAGAACCAGACTCTGAGGTTCTAGATAACTGGGTCAGAACATCTCCAGAACATCAGGCAGGTCTTGATGCACCAAAGGAAGGTCAGCCGCTGAGCTGGCGATAGGGTCATGGGCACCCAAGACCCACAGATGCTCATGGAAGTCCTGCCCACCCCACAATTTACAGTTAAGATAAACGGAAGCCGTTAGCCATTAGCTGTTAGCCGCCGCGGCTTTCGACTTCATGCCCTCTCCGGCTGCTAAGGAAAAGCTGAGGAACGTAGATCCATTCACACTCCGACGGCTCGGTGTTAATTGTAGGCTGGCAGATTAGGATAATCCAACTTCCTCTGTGGCCTCCGGACGCTCCGCTCACTCGGGAATGCTGCGGAAAAGTGGCGGAATAGTCTGGATAAATAAGACCCCTCCACACGGATCCAGGAGAGTGTGTGATGGTTTACACATGCAGTTAGCATCATGCTAGTAGTTGCTTGTAAGCTTCCATTGATGTTAGCTACATTAGCCTCGTAGCTCCAGTGCTAATTGGTGGGGTATAAGCTAAACGCTTTATTACAATGTAATAACAGTATAAACATCACATTCTCTATTCAGGGCCTCGTTTAGAGGAAGAACTTCCTATTTATGTACACTGTGTGGAACACACAACACTCACACACACACACACACTCACACACACACTCACACACACACAGCTAGTGTGTATCATGCGGTGTGGAAATCAATTGTAATTAACCTCTGACCTGCTGATGTAATGGATGTGTGTCAGAGTCACAGCCTGAATCATTTTCCATTAGGCGGAGTCAGCTGAGTGTGTGTGTGTGTGTGTGTGTGTGTGTGTGTGTGTGTGTGTGTGTGTGTGTTTGAGAGAGAGATTATTTTGATCAAACATGTAGACAAACCCAGATACTCCTTAAGGCTCAGGTACACTATTTGGACAAAACTATTGGGACACCTGCTCATTCACTGTATCTTCTGAAATCAAGGGTATTAAAGAGTCCAGAGATGAAGACTTTCTACTAGATTGTAGAGGAGCATTGCTGTGAGGATTTGATTGCATTCAACCACGAGCTTTAGTGAGGTCAGGATGTTGGATGATGATCACCACCCCACCTCATCATCCCCAACTCATCCCCAAAAGTACTGGATGGAGCTCCTCCACCATCACTCCAGAGAACACAGCTCCTCCACTGCTCCACTGCTCCTCAATGCTGGGGGGCTTTATTATACCCCTCTCGCCCACTCCTGGCATTATTAGGCAGCATGGAGCCAATAGGGTCATGATGTTGATCTGCTCCAGAGAGTCCTATTCTATTGGCAGTACTTCTTCTCTACAGGGACTAGACAAGCTGTGTGTGTGCATTTGCACATCTGTGTCAGCAATGGGTGCAGCTTAAAGTAGCTGAATGTGTTCAATCAAGGGGTGTCCACAAACTTTGGACAGACAGTGCAGCTCATGTCACATGACACTTCCTCACATGATGGTGTGAGTGTGTAAATGGGGGGAAGTGAGCAGAGCTGGGGAGGAAGCACCAGCTCACTGTCAGTGTTATTAGAGTAAAGGATAAGCTATGAGAATCAGTTATGATTATCTTTATATTAATAACAGTTCTAATAGTTTTAGGAATAGTGTGTTTGACATAATAATAAATAAAATGAATAAATTCATTATTTACTAGTATATTAATCATATAATAATAATAATTATAATAATCTCAATAATAAGTAATAAGTAAACTCACA
>NC_132878.1:1827427-1847427 GCF_030463535.1 Salminus brasiliensis | reverse complement strand
TCTGTGTGTGTGTGTGTGTGTGTGTGTGTGTGTGCAGCGAATAAGAAGAAGGAGAAGGAACGCCCTGAGATTTCTCTTCCCTCTGATTTTGAACACACCATCCATGTAGGATTCGATGCCGTCACAGGAGAGTTCACCGTGAGTTCAGCCTCTCACACACACCTGCAGACTGGGGCCTGTGTGTGTGTGTGTGTGTGTGTGTGTGTGTGTGTGTGTGTCCCAGTTAAAGCTGTAACAGGCCTCTGCTGGTTCCACTAACAGTAAAAACACTGAATTCAGCTACTTTAAGCTGCACCCATTGCTGACACAGATGTGCAAATGCACACACACAGCTTGTCTAGTCCCTGTAGAGAAGAAATACTGCCAATAGAATAGGACCCTCTGGAGCAGATCAACATCATGACCCTATTGGCTCCATGCTGCCTAATAATGCCAGGCGTGGACTAGAGGGGTATAAAGCCCCCCAGCATTGAGGAGCTGTGGAGCAGTGGAGGAGCTGTGTTCTCTGATATGATGGTGGAGGAGCTCCATCCAGTACTTTTGGATGAGATGAGGCGGAGTGGTGATAATCCAACATCCTGACCTCACTAACGCTCTTGTTGCAGAATGCAATCAAATCCTCACAGCAATGCTCCTCCCCCAAAATCTAGTAGCAAGTCTTCTTCTCTGGACGGTAGAGACAGTTACTCCAACAGAAGCAGGAGAGACTCTCTTAATATCTTTGAATAGGCAGGTGTCCCAATAATTTTGTCCAAATGTCAAATTCTCTTTGTCCCACTCATGCAGGGTATTCCAGAGCAGTGGGCTCGATTACTGCAGACCTCGAACATCACCAAACTGGAACAGAAGAAGAACCCTCAGGCAGTTATAGACGTCCTGAAGTTCTACGACTCGAAAGAGACCGTCAACAACCAGAAGTACATGAGCTTCACTTCTGGAGGTGAGTCACCCACTTCAGTCATTTAGGGAAAACACACAGTTTCAGTGTTCCTAACTCGATTCAGTTGAATCATCATCATCTTCTAATGAGTCATGATTCCTTTCTACACCCTCAGTTTGTACCGATTCTTTGACCTTAGACCTGTTGTTCACGACTGATTCAGTTCCCTCTGTGTGTTTCAGATAAATCGGCTCATGGGTACATAGCGGCGAACACTTTGGTAAGTCACGTCCTGCTCTAATGACCTTTAACCCCAGTCTGAGCTTAAGCCTGCTGATTCAGCTCCATGAATCAAAAGTTTCATGATTTATGAGTCAAATGATTCATGAGTTATGAAACGAAGGATTCATGAGTCGCTCACCTGCGGTGATGCTGCCCTTTAAAGCACCACCTTCCTGATCACGACTGCCAGCACTGCTTGGGTGCACACACACACACACACACACACACACACACACACACACACACACACACACACACTCACACACACTTCTGTGTACATGTTAGTACTTGCTTTTAAACATAGGAACTTCCAGGGTTCTAGATATTTTAGATATCGGTAATTATAGTGTATAAAACAGGATAATGTTCCTGTTCATTAAAAGTGACATTTTCAGTAATTCTAACTCAGTTATCACTCAGTACTCAGTATTTAGTACGTAAGAACCAAGAGTTAAAGTTCTGCATGGTTCTAGATATTAATGTTCTTGTTAACTGCAGTGTATAAAACAGAGAAACATTTCTTTTTTATTAAAATGTTGCAGTTTTAGTATTTCTAACTCTGTTATATTTCAGTACTCTCAATTCTAAGGAACCAAAAGTAAAGTACTAAGTGGTTCTAGATACTGTAGTTGTTAACTATAGTTTATAAAACAGAGAAATCTTCCTGTTTATTGAAAAGGCACGTTTTCAGTGTTTCTACCTCAGTTATATTTCAGGACTCTCAATTCTGAGGAGTACTTGAAGTACTGAGTGGTTCTAGATAGTTTGATTATTAACTAAGTAGGTTTAGGTGTGTAGTTCTCAAACCTAAAGCCATGTTGGGTTTATGGTGGAAAAAAGGTGATGTGAAGTGAGCAAGTGGTGGTGTGTAGTGGAGGATGGTGGTGTTTGGTGGAGAAGGATGGTGTTGGGTTGGGGTTTTATACCATTTTGTAGAGAAAGAAGGTGTTTGGAGAATGATGGAGTTTGTAGGAGAATGATGTTTGGCTAAAATTGATGGTGTTTGGTGGAGAAAATAGTAAACAACAGTGTTTGATAGAGGGGGGTGGTGTTTGGTGGAAAATGGTTGTTTTTGGTGGATGATGGTGGTGTTTGAAGCTTGATGGTGTTTTATGATCAAAGATGGTATTTGGTGAAGGATGGTTGTGTTTGGTGGAGTATGTTGGTATTGAATAGAGAAAGATGGTGTTTAGTGAAGGGATTCAGAGTGGCATTGAGTGGAGGAATGGAGGTGTTTGGTGGAGTATGTAGGTAAATAATGAGAATTGGTGGTGTTTGGTGGAGAATAATAGTGGCTGTTGGAGGATGGTATTATTTGGTGGAAACTGGTGTTGGGTTGGAAATGAATATTATTTTGTAGAGAAAGAAGTTGATAGGAGAAGGGTGGTGTTTGTAGGTTGGTGGTGTGTAGAGGAGGATGGTGAAGGATTTGTTGAATGTTGTTTGGTGGATGATGGTGATGTGTGGTGCAGAATAATGGTGTAGTGGAGGTTGATGGTGAATGATGGTGGTTGGTGGAGAATAACAGTGCCTGGTAGAGAATGATGGTGTTTGGTGGATGATGGTGGTGTTTAAAGCTTGATGGTGTTGTATGGACAAAGATGGTGTTTGGTGGAGTATGTTTGTATTGGATAGAGAAAGATGGTGTTTAGTGAAGGAATTCAGAGTGGCATTGTGTGGAGGTATGGAGGTGTTTGAGGGAGAATGTAAATGATTGATGGAGAAAGGTGGTGTTTTTAGGGAATGTTAGTGCTTGGTGGAAAATAATAGTGCCTGTTGGATGATGGTGGTGTTTAAAGAATGCCGGTGTTTGTAGTGGAGGATGGTGAATAGGGATATTTGTTGAATGGTGTTTGGTGGATGATGGTGATGAGTGGTGGAGGATGATGGAGTTTGGTGGAGGATGGTGATGTGTGGTGGAGGATGATGGAGTTTGGTGGATGATGGTGATGTGTGGTGGAGGTTAGGGAAAAAAATAATGGTGTCTTAAGGAAGATGATGGTGTTTGGTGATGTGTTGGTGGAGGAAGTTGATGTATGGTGTGTTTTGATGATGACGATGTGTGGTGGAGGATGATGGTGTTTGGTGGATGATGGTGATGTGTGGTGAAGGATGGTGGTGTTTGGTGGATGATGGTGATGTGTGGTGGAGGATGATGGTGTTTGGTTGATGATGGTGATGTGTGGTGGAGGATGATGGTGTTTGGTGGATAATGGTGATGTGTGGTGGAGGATGATGGTGTTTAATGGATGATGGTGTTTGGTCGATGATGGTGATGTGTGGTGGAGGATGATGGTGTTTGGTGGATAATGGTGATGTGTGGTGGAGGATGATGGTGTTTAATGGATGATGGTGTTTGATGGATGATGGTGATGTGTGGTGGAGGATGATGGTGTTTGGGAGAAAAATAATGGTGTCTTAAGGAAGATGATGGTGTTTGGTGGTGTGTTGGTGGAGGAGGGTGATGTATGGTGTGTGTTTGAGGATGGTGGTGTACGGTGGTTGATGCTGTGCAGATCAATAGGTTACCTTGGAAACATCTGCAGCTTCTGATGGCTGTTGGTGCTGTTGGCTTCGAGGGTCTTCATAGTCTCTGCAGTGGAGTGTTTACATAACAGAGCGGTCACAGCAGTGAGAGAGCGTCTCTGAAATTACGCCGGGCTGCAGAGAGTGCTGTTAGTAGGGATTTTAGACTCCGTAATTGACCAGGCATTACCGGGTCATTCCCATCCAGGCTGAGGAAGCCCAGTGGGTATTTTAATGTACTAGCTCAGTAATTAACTGGCCTTTGCTGAGTCCACCGTTGTTCGACTGTATTAGAGAGTCATTCCCGCTGTTTGCTCATCGTTGAGTCACTGTGAGGTAAAAGTGCTCATATGAACTGATCTAGAAACAGCTACTGGCTTCTTGGTGTGTGGACGAGGGTGAATAGTGGGGTTAGGGCCACACCCAACACTTACTGTGTGTGGATCATGTGAATGTTATAGAGCATTATAGAGCGCCCCCTATGCTTTCTGTAGTGTATTACAGTCTGTCAGAATGAGCGTGTGGATCATATGATCATTATAGAGCATTATAGAGCGCCCCCTACGCTTCCTGTAATGTATTACAGTCTGTCAGAGCGAGCGTGTGGATCATATGATCATTATAGAGCATTATAGAGCGCCCCCTACGCTTCCTGTAGTGTATTATAGTCTGTCAGAATGAGTGTGTGGATCATATGAACATTAGAGAGCATTATAGAGCGCCCCCTACGCTTCCTGTAGTGTATTACAGTCTGTCAGAATGAGCGTGTGGATCATATGAACATTATAGAGCATTATAGAGTGCCCCCTACGCTTCCTGTAGTGTATTACAGTCTGTCAGAATGAGCGTGTGGATCATATGAACATTATAGAGCATTATAGAGCGCCCCCTATATTCTCAAACACCATTTTTGTCACTTCTAATCTTTATGTATGACCAGGGCACCTACTCAGTTCACTGTTACAGTTTCCACTCACCAGCTTTCCTCACATGACTGAGCAGCCAGAGAGGTAGAAATGCATTTCTGTCTTCTGGTCTGTGCTCCTGCTCTCTGCTGCTTCCTCCTCCAGCCACAGTTTACACTCTCCCATCACCCTCATAGCTGTAGACCCTCCACCTCCCCTCCCTCTCTCTCTGTACCACTCTCTGTCTCTCTCTCTCACTATGCCCATTGCTCTCTTCTAGGGTCCGAACGATATGACCGTAAGTGCTTCTTATGTTCATTGTGTAGACAATAATTATGAGTAATATTTATCATTTTTTTCAGTTCTTTTATTAATGATTAAATATGACGATGTTTTGAGGTAATTGATTTATGTAGTCTTTCCTCCCATTCAAAGATACTGTTGCTCGGTTAGACAAGCTTTACAGATCACCGTAGCTCCGCCTCCTCAGTGTATATCACAATACCTACATTTAGAGCGTTATTAATATTCACCCTAATGAGAGACTGTAGCTCCGCCTCCTCAGTGTATATCACAATACCTACATTTAGAGCGTTATTAATATTCACCCTAATGAGAGACTGTAGCTCCGCCTCCTCAGTGTATATCACAATACCTACATTTAGAGCGTTATTAATATTCACCCTAATGAGAGACTGTAGCTCCGCCTCCTCAGTGTATATCACAATACCTACATTTAGAGCGTTATTAATATTCACCCTAATGAGAGACTGTAGCTCCGCCTCCTCAGTGTATATCACAATACCTACATTTAGAGCGTTATTAATATTCACCCTAATGAGAGACTGTAGCTCCGCCTCCTCAGTGTATATCACAATACCTACATTTAGAGCGTTATTAATATTCACCCTAATGAGAGACTGTAGCTCCTCCTCCTCAGTGTATATCACAATACCTACATTTAGAGCGTTATTAATATTCACCCTAATGAGAGACTGTAGCTCCTCCTCCTCAGTGTATATCACAATACCTACATTTAGAGCGTTATTAATATTCACCCTAATGAGAGACTGTAGCTCCGCCTCCTCAGTGTATATCACAATACCTACATTTAGAGCGTTATTAATATTCACCCTATTGAGAGACTGTAGCTCCGCCTCCTCAGTGTATATCACAATACCTGCATTTAGAGTGTTATTAATATTCACCCTAATGAGAGACTGTAGCTCCGCCTCCTCAGTGTATATCACAATACCTACACTTAGAGCGTTATTAATATTCACCCTAATGAGAGACTGTAGCTCCGCCTCCTCAGTGTATATCACAATACCTACATTTAGAGCGTTATTAATATTCACCCTAATGAGAGACTGTAGCTCCGCCTCCTCAGTGTATATCACAATACCTACACTTAGAGTGTTATTAATATTCACCCTAATGAGAGACTGTAGCTCTGCCTCCTCAGTGTATATCACAATACCTACATTTAGAGTTATTAATATTCACCCTAATGAGAGACTGTAGCTCTGCCTCCTCAGTGTATATCACAATACCTACATTTAGAGCGTTATTAATATTCACCCTAATGAGAGACTGTAGCTCCGCCTCCTCAGTGTATATCACAATACCTACACTTAGAGTGTTATTAATATTCACCCTAATGAGAGACTGAGGAGGAGCTACAGGAGTATGTAAAGCTTGTCCACCGGATCAACAGTAGCTTTGATCAAACGTGACAGTGGGCGGAGCCTAAGAGATTGCTCCTTCAATAAGAGAACTTCTAATTGTTGCTAATTTCACCAAACCAACAATGATCACTGATGTTATCGTCTGAGCAACATATCGGTCGGACCCTAACACAACCCCCCCCCCCAATGCCCCCCTTATTTTGCTGCGAGTCCATTTGTGGTGTTTGAATGCTGTGTGTGTTTGTGTGTGTTGAGTTAAATATCCCTCCGTTCTCGACCTCTATTACCATTCAGAACCGCCTCCTGTCCTCCGGGCCACCAGTCAGCCTTAGAACCTGCAGCGCGTTTTTTGACAAGGTAAAACTTCACCTTTAATCTCTCCAGCCCTTCCCGGCTTTCTACTGCACTGAACCCGCAGGAGCACTCTTACTGCACTGCCTGCTTACTGCTCATAGCGGCCCACCCCTCAGTCCCTACTTAAGACCTTTATTAAACATTCATAGATCATACATAACTGCCTTTTAAGCCCTGAATACTTATGTCTGCAGTTCCGGTCTACAGTTTAGACCACCTGATTGAATATATCTGTGTATATATTGAATACATACATACATACATACACACACATATATATATATATTTATATATAATTATACACACACACATATATGTGTGTATATATATATATATACACATACACATACATGTATACATATATATACATACATATATACACACATTATATATTTATAAATTGTATATTATCATGTATACTGTATACAAACAACAAATGTGTGTGTATGTACATAAATGTATACTTTAAAAAATATATATTAAAGATATCAAAAATATATAAATAATATCAGATCAAATTTTTCTTTCCTTTTTTTTTTAAAACATGTTTTAAATCACTACATAACTTTAGTGACATGCAAAAGTTTGGACACCCACGGCCATAACATCATTTACTGTGAATAACTATAAGAGATTCAATAGTTCAATATTATCAAGATTAATATAAAATATTTTTGCTTTATTTTACTTTTCTACAATTTTACAGTGGAAAAAAAGGCAAGAAGCAACATGCAAAAGTTTGGACACCCCAGGAGATATGAGCTCTCAGATCCCAAACAGCGATCCTCGGGTCATAGGGACAGCGCCCTTGACTCTGAGCCCATTTCATCTGTAACCGGTGTTGGGAGCAGGGTGGCTCAGGGTTTGGATGCCATGATGAATATTTTCCAGTTATAGCATCCAAACACTACTCTAATTGTGCCTTAAAGACTGACCTATGCAAATGAGCTCTGTTCTGATTGGCCGTGCCTGGTTCAACTCACTCAAAAAGAGTTTATAAGGAGCTGAAACACTTCAGCATGGATGGGCGTGGCTAAACTGCTGTAGGCTGAAAAGGTGGATACCTGTAAACGCTGCAGTGCGTTCTCTGTGCTCGTCCACTATTTGGGCCCTTTAATAAAGACTTCAGTAGGGACCTGCTGTGTCTGACCGCTCTGGCTGGAACCTAAACCAGTAGCACACCATTTGACAAGGCGGTGCTGGATTGTACCTCATGAGTTAGAGCTGAGTGGACTGTCCGGTTCTGATCTGCAGCTCTGTAGAGTCAAAGCGAGGGTCAGTCTGTCCAGACGTGTCTGGTGTCTAGTGTTCAGCCTCCAGACTCCTTATACCGGTAAACCAGGTGGTCGATCAGCGTGACCAGCTTGACCAGGCTTGGATGTCACGCCGGTCAAAATTGTTGACTAGTTTGGAAAAGCAGGTCAGGCTGGTCAAACTGGTCAACCAGCATGGTAACGATGGTCATGCTGGTCAACCAAGCTGGTCACCGACCAACCTGGTAATGCTGGTTATGTTGGTTACGCTAGTCAGTGGGGAGGCACTTTAAGCACTCCAGTGCTAATTGGTGGGGTATAGGCTTCTATTGCTTGTTAGCTACATTAGCCTGGTAGCTCCAGTAATGGGGTACTGGGCAAAGGGTAGTAGCATCTTGCTAACTGCTAACTTTGTGGGATGTTTTAGAGCTGCTGTAGTGAAGGTGTCGTGAAGGTGTAGCGAAGGCGTAGTGATGATGGACATCGAGTGCCTCCCGGCTGCAAAACGGTGGTGCCAGATTACTGAACATCTCCCCACGGTTTGAGAGTGTGTGATGGTTTGGGCCTGCAGTTAGCAACATGCTAATCGGTAGGGTGTACGATTACATTCGATGGCTATATTAGCCGTGTAGCTCCAGGGCTAAAACTAAAGAAGCTACCATCAGACACCAAACATGACTTGGCTGATTGACTATATTTGGTGGGCGGGGCCTGTTAGGACGGACTGTGGCTTTAAGTGTCATGTGATTCCTCCTCATATCTACCCATCTTCACCTGATATCAGCTCACATGCAAACCATGCCTACAGTGTGAGCTACTGTCTGACACTCCTAGCTCTGTGTTTGTAGGTCACCGCCGCCTCACTTCAGGCTGACACTTCAATGCTTTACCGATGCAGAGCGTGTCCAAAAGTATCCAGACGGTCCTTCTATATATATTTATATTAAAAATCTAAAGTTTGTGGACACCCCTTCTAATGAAGGCATTCAGCTACTTTAAGCTGCACCCATTGCTGACACAGATGTGCAAATGCACACACACAGCTTGTCTAGTCCCTGTAGAGAAGAAGTACTGCCAATAGAATAGGACTCTCTGGAGCAGATCAACATCATGACCCTATTGGCTCCATGCTGCCTAATAATGCCAGGCGTGGTCTAGAGGGGTATAAAGCCCCCCAGCATTGAGGAGCTGTGGAGCAGTGGAGGAGCTGTGTTCTCTGGAATGATGGTGGAGGAGCTCCATCCAGTACTTTTGAGATGAGTTGGGGATGATGATGATGATGAGGTGGGGCGGTGCTCATCTATCCAACATCCTGACCTCATGAACGCTCTTGTTGCTAAATGCAATCAAATCCTCACAGCAATGTTCCTCCTTCATGATCTTGTAGAAAGTCTTCATCTCTGGACAGTAGAGACAGTCACTCCAGTTACACCTGCACAGCTGGTTCTGCCGGGAGCCGCTGGTTTACAGCCGTCCCACGATTTCCCTCCAGCCCCCTGTACTTAGCAAGTAGTCAGGCCTGTAGCATTGTGCTAACTGCCTGGACTTGGTTTCCTACACTAGTGTGATTTATCTAGGCTTGCTGTTAGCAGCATTAGCATCCAGTGCTAATTGGTGAGAGAGCTCTCACATTGCTTGTGTCCATTATTAGCCTCCACTGCTAAATGGTGGATCAGTATCAGCTTCCTTTGTTTGGTAGCTGGATTAGCCGAAAAGCTCCAGTGCTAATTGGTGGGGTATAAGCTTCTATTGCTTATTAGTGACACAAGCCTCCAGTGCTAATTCTGGGATAGCTCCCATTGCTTGTCACCTACATCAGCCTCCAGTGCTAACTGGTGGGATATGAGCTTCCATTGCTTGTTAGCTACATTAGCCTGGTAGCTCCAGTGCTAATGTAAATAAGCTTGTACATTATCCACCATGCTTATTAGAGTACATTAGCTTAGTGTCATTCCTCAAGTGCTAAAACTAGACGCAAAAAGATGCACTGTATGTCCAAAAGTTTTTGAACACCCCTTTTAATGAGCACCCATTGCTGACACAGATGTGCAAATGCACACACAGCTTGTCTAGTCCCTGTAGAGAAGAAGTACTGCCAATAGAATAGGACTCTCTGGAGCAGATCAACATCATGACCCTATTGACTCCATGCTGCCTAATAATGCCAGGCGTGATCCTCTAAAATCCTGACCTAACGCTATTGTTATTGAATGCAATCAAATCCTCACAGCAGTGCTCTTCCAAAATCTAGTAAAGCAACTGTAAAGAAACCCTATATGTTAATAATATTGCTGGCAGTGTATAGAGGCTGTAGTTAGTATGACATTATGGCTAAAGCTAACGAGTGACTGTTTACTTTTGTTAGCAAGATTAGCATGACTGAACCATGCCTTTAAAAATACCACAATACACTTAAACATTGCTATTTTAGTTAGCTGTAGGTGTGGGGGCAGACTAGGGGTTAGATCAGACTAGGGGTTAGATCAGACTAGGGCTTAGATCAGACTAGGGGTTAGATCAGACTAGGGGTTAGATCAGACTAGGGTTAGATCAGACTAGGGCTTAGATCAGATTGGGTGTGGGAGCAGACTGGGTTAGAGCAGACTGTGGGGCAGACTGGGAGTTAGATCAGACTGGGAGTTAGATCAGACTGGGAGTTAAATCAGACTGGATGTGGGGGCAGAGTTGGATCAGACTAGGTGTGGGGGCAGAGTTGGATCAGACTGGGAGTTAGATCAGACTGGGTGTGGGGGCAGAGTTAGATCAGACTGGGTATGGGGCAGACTGGGAGTTGGATCAGACTGGGAGTTGGATCAGACTGGGTTAGAGCAGACGGTGTGGGGGCAGACTGGGTGTTAGATCAGACTGGGTGTTAGATCAGACTGGGAGTTGGATCAGACTGGGTTAGAGCAGACGGTGTGGGGGCAGACTGGGTGTTAGATCAGACTGGGTATGGGGCAGACTGGGAGTTGGATCAGACGGTGTGGGGGCAGACTGGGTGTTAGATCAGACTGGGTGTTAGATCAGACTGGGTTAGAGCAGACGGTGTGGGGGCAGACTGGGTGTTAGATCAGACTGGGTGTGGGGGCAGAGTTGGATCAGACTGGGAGTTGGATCAGACTGTTTGGTTTTGGAAGAGTGTATTCACGCAGCCGTTGTGGACGTCTTTAGCTTTTTGCATTTGCTGTTATGGGGGATGGATTTTCTTCCTGGTTGCTGAACTCGGATCACTCCTCAGATTATGATGCTGCCCTCTGGTGGTTGAATCGTTTCTGGAGCAAATGAAACCCAACATGAAAGAATTGATCACAAAATATAATGGGATATTTTTTTTTCTCTACATGAAGAATTATTATTTTATATTTTAGTTTATTGTGACTAGAAACATCTATTTTTAAATATTGCAAAATGTATCACTACCATAAATATATTTGTATATGTACATATCACATATATGTAAATATATGTATGACAACTGATGACTCCACTGAAGCTTTTAAGTTGAACTATTACAGAGTTTATCACTACAGTCAGAATTTGAGGTAAATATTTGAGAGAATATTTAAGTTTAAAGAGAAATGATTTTAGAAATTGTGGAATTCATTTCTACAATAAGCATTAATTTTCAGCACTGGCGTCAGCATTGTCTACAGTAGATATTACTGGAATTAATTCTGTAGAATTTATCTTTGCCACTATAAAATTTAGAGAAATTAATCTCTATAATGTAGAAGTTTTATATATGATTAGATTTTGCTCTGTGTACGTATTTGAAACCACGGCCATCCAGTTTAACCTGAGTACTGTCTAATGTGTGTGTGTGTGTGTGTGTGTGTGTGTGTGTGTGTGTTAATTAGCAGCAGGGTGCCAAGACAGCGTCTGAGCCTCCACTCGCTCCTCCAGTGTCTGAGGAGGAAGATGAGGAAGAGGAGGAAGAAGAGGAAGATGAAGAAGACGATGATGATGAGGTCCCACCCATCATCGCTCCGCGACCAGAACACACCAAATCTGTGAGTGTATAAAAAAAACGTATCTAGTGCTGGTATGTAGGCTGTCTAGTACAGTCTAGCGCTGGTATGTAGGGTGTCTAGTACAGTCTAGTGCTGGTATGTAGGCTGTCTAGTACAGTCTAGTGCTGGTATGTAGGCTGTCTAGTACAGTCTAGTGCTGGTATGTAGGCTGTCTAGTACAGGCTAGCGCTGGTGTGTAGGCTGTCTAGTACAGTCTAGTGCTGGTGTGTAGGGTGTCTAGTACAGTCTAGTGCTGGTATGTAGGCTGTCTAGTACAGTCTAGTGCTGGTATGTAGGGTGTCTAGTACAGTCTAGTGCTGGTGTGTAGGCTGTCTAGTACAGTCTAGCGCTGGTGTGTAGGCTGTCTAGTACAGTCTAGCGCTGGTGTGTAGGCTGTCTAGTACAGTCTAGCGCTGGTGTGTAGGGTGTCTAGTACAGTCTAGCGCTGGTGTGTAGGCTGTCTAGTACAGTCTAGCGCTGGTGTGTAGGCTGTCTAGTACAGTCTAGTGCTGGTGTGTAGGGTGTCTAGTACAGTCTAGCGCTGGTGTGTAGGGTGTCTAGTACAGTCTAGCGCTGGTATGTAGGGTGTCTAGTACAGTCTAGTGCTGGTGTGTAGGGTGTCTAGTACAGTCTAGCGCTGGTGTGTAGGCTGTCTAGTACAGTCTAGTGCTGGTATGTAGGCTGTCTAGTACAGTCTAGTGCTGGTATGTAGGCTGTCTAGTACAGTCTAGCGCTGGTGTGTAGGGTGTCTAGTACAGTCTAGCGCTGGTGTGTAGGGTGTCTAGTACAGTCTAGTGCTGGTATGTAGGCTGTCTAGTACAGTCTAGTGCTGGTATGTAGGCTGTCTAGTACAGTCTAGTGCTGGTATGTAGGCTGTCTAGTACAGTCTAGCGCTGGTGTGTAGGCTGTCTAGTACAGTCTAGCGCTGGTGTGTAGGGTGTCTAGTACAGTCTAGCGCTGGTGTGTAGGCTGTCTAGTACAGTCTAGCGCTGGTGTGTAGGCTGTCTAGTACAGTCTAGTGCTGGTGTGTAGGGTGTCTAGTACAGTCTAGCGCTGGTGTGTAGGGTGTCTAGTACAGTCTAGCGCTGGTATGTAGGGTGTCTAGTACAGTCTAGTGCTGGTGTGTAGGCTGTCTAGTACAGTCTAGCGCTGGTATGTAGGGTGTCTAGTACAGTCTAGTGCTGGTATGTAGGGTGTCTAGTACAGTCTAGTGCTGGTATGTAGGGTGTCTAGTACAGTCTAGCGCTGGTATGTAGGGTGTCTAGTACAGTCTAGCGCTGGTATGTAGGCTGTCTAGTACAGTCTAGCGCTGGTGTGTAGGCTGTCTAGTACAGTCTAGTGCTGGTGTGTAGGCTGTCTAGTACAGTCTAGTGCTGGTATGTAGGGTGTCTAGTACAGTCTAGTGCTGGTATGTAGGCTGTCTAGTACAGTCTAGCGCTGGTATGTAGGCTGTCTAGTACAGTCTAGCGCTGGTGTGTAGGCTGTCTAGTACAGTCTAGCGCTGGTATGTAGGGTGTCTAGTACAGTCTAGCGCTGGTGTGTAGGGTGTCTAGTACAGTCTAGCGCTGGTGTGTAGGCTGTCTAGTACAGTCTAGCGCTGGTGTGTAGGCTGTCTAGTACAGTCTAGTGCTGGTGTGTAGGGTGTCTAGTACAGTCTAGTGCTGGTATGTAGGCTGTCTAGTACAGTCTAGTGCTGGTATGTAGGGTGTCTAGTACAGTCTAGCGCTGGTGTGTAGGCTGTCTAGTACAGTCTAGTGCTGGTATGTAGGGTGTCTAGTACAGTCTAGCGCTGGTATGTAGGGTGTCTAGTACAGTCTAGCGCTGGTATGTAGGCTGTCTAGTACAGTCTAGTGCTGGTATGAAGGCTGTCTAGTACAGTCTAGTGCTGGTATGTAGGCTGTCTAGTACAGTCTAGTGCTGGTGTGTAGGCTGTCTAGTACAGTCTAGCGCTAATATGTAGGCTGTCTAGTACAGTCTAGTGCTGGTGTGTAGGCTGTCTAGTACAGTCTAGTGCTGGTGTGTAGGCTGTCTAGTACAGTCTAGTGCTGGTGTGTAGGCTGTCTAGTACAGTCTAGCGCTGGTGTGTAGGGTGTCTAGTACAGTCTAGTGCTGGTATGTAGGCTGTCTAGTACAGTCTAGCGCTGGTATGTAGGCTGTCTAGTACAGTCTAGCGCTGGTGTGTAGGCTGTCTAGTACAATCTAGTGTTGGTGTGTAGGGTGTCTAGTACAGTCTAGTGCTGGTATGTAGGCTGTCTAGTACAGTCTAGTGCTGGTATGTAGGCTGTCTAGTACAGTCTAGTGCTGGTATGTAGGCTGTCTAGTACAGGCTAGCGCTGGTGTGTAGGCTGTCTAGTACAGTCTAGTGCTGGTGTGTAGGGTGTCTAGTACAGTCTAGTGCTGGTATGTAGGGTGTCTAGTACAGTCTAGTGCTGGTATGTAGGCTGTCTAGTACAGTCTAGTGCTGGTATGTAGGTTGTCTAGTACAGTCTAGCGCTGGTGTGTAGGCTGTCTAGTACAGTCTAGTGCTGGTGTGTAGGCTGTCTAGTACAGTCTAGTGCTGGTATGTAGGCTGTCTAGTACAGTCTAGTGCTGGTATGTAGGCTGTCTAGTACAGTCTAGTGCTGGTGTGTAGGCTGTCTAGTACAATCTAGTGTTGGTGTGTAGGGTGTCTAGTACAGTCTAGTGCTGGTATGTAGGCTGTCTAGTACAATCTAGTGCTGATGTGTAGGGTGTCTAGTACAGTGTAGCGTTGGTGTGTAGGCTGTCTAGTACAGTCTAGTGTTGGTATGTAGGGTGTCTAGTACAGTGTAGCGTTGGTGTGTAGGCTGTCTAGTACAGTCTAGTGCTGGTGTGTAGGCTGTCTAGTACAATCTAGTGCTGGTGTGTAGGCTGTCTAGTACAGTCTAGCGCTGGTGTGTAGGCTGTCTAGTACAGTCTAGCGCTGGTGTGTAGGCTGTCTAGTACAGTCTAGCGCTGGTGTGTAGGCTGTCTAGTACAGTCTAGCGCTGGTGTGTAGGCTGTCTAGTACAGTCTAGTGCTGGTATGTAGGCTGTCTAGTACAGTCTAGCGCTGGTGTGTAGGCTGTCTAGTACAGTCTAGCGCTGGTGTGTAGGCTGTCTAGTACAGTCTAGCGCTGGTGTGTAGGCTGTCTAGTACAGTCTAGCGCTGGTGTGTAGGCTGTCTAGTACAGTCTAGTGCTGGTATGTAGGCTGTCTAGTACAGTCTAGTACTAGTACATTGTCTTGCAGCTAAGTCACTGTATTGTTACCATACAATTATTAATTTCTCCTCTTTGTCTGCTCAGATCTACACTCGCTCAGTAATCGAGCCAGCTGCCCCCCCAGCCCCTGTGAAAGAGGTCACGACCCCACCGGAGTCGCAGGTGCAGCCAGAGGACACAACGTCCAGCACACTGTACCGGCACACTGACCGGCAGAGGAAGAAATCCAAGATGACCGACGAGGAGATACTTGAACGACTCAGTACGTGTAGTAATGAGAGACTGTAGCTCCGCCTCCTCAGTGTATATCACAATACCTACATTTAGAGCGTTATTAATATTCACCCTAATGAGAGACTGTAGCTCCTCCTCCTCAGTGTATATCACAATACCTACATTTAGAGTTATTAATATTCACCCTAATGAGAGACTGTAGCTCCGCCTCCTCAGTGTATATCACAATACCTACATTTAGAGCGTTATTAATATTGACCCTAATGAGAGACTGTAGCTCCGCCTCCTCAGTGTATATCACAATACCTACATTTAGAGTGTTATTAATATTCACCCTAATGAGAGACTGTAGCTCCTCCTCCTCAGTGTATATCACAATACCTACATTTAGAGCGTTATTAATATTCACCCTAATGAGAGACTGTAGCTCCGCCTCCTCAGTGTATATCACAATACCTACATTTAGAGCGTTATTAATATTCACCCTAATGAGAGACTGTAGCTCCTCCTCCTCAGTGTATATCACAATACCTACATTTAGAGTTATTAATATTCACCCTAATGAGAGACTGTAGCTCCGCCTCCTCAGTGTATATCACAATACCTACATTTAGAGCGTTATTAATATTCACCCTAATGAGAGACTGTAGCTCCTCCTCCTCAGTGTATATCACAATACCTACATTTAGAGTTATTAATATTCACCCTAATGAGAGACTGGTAGCTCCTCCTCCTCAGTGTATATCACAATACCTACATTTAGAGCGTTATTAATATTCACCCTAATGAGAGACTGTAGCTCCTCCTCCTCAGTGTATATCACAATACCTACATTTAGAGTTATTAATATTCACCCTAATGAGAGACTGTAGCTCCGCCTCCTCAGTGTATATCACAATACCTACATTTAGAGTTATTAATATTCACCCTAATGAGAGACTGTAGCTCCGCCTCCTCAGTGTATATCACAATACCTACATTTAGAGTTATTAATATTCACCCTAATGAGAGACTGTAGCTCCGCCTCCTCAGTGTATATCACAATACCTACATTTAGAGCGTTATTAATATTCACCCTAATGAGAGACTGTAGCTCCTCCTCCTCAGTGTATATCACAATACCTACATTTAGAGCGTTATTAATATTCACCCTATGAGAGACTGTAGCTCCTCCTCCTCAGTGTATATCACAATACCTACATTTAGAGTTATCTAATATTCACCCTAATGAGAGACTGTAGCTCCGCCTCCTCAGTGTATATCACAATACCTACATTTAGAGTTATTAATATTCACCCTAATGAGAGACTGTAGCTCCGCCTCCTCAGTGTATATCACAATACCTACATTTAGAGTTATTAATATTCACCCTAATAGAGACTGTAGCTCCGCCTCCTCAGTGTATATCACAATACCTACATTAGAGTGTTATTAATATTCACCCAATGAGAGACTGTAGCTCCGCCTCCCCAGTGTATATCACTACATTAGAGGGTTATTAATATTCACCTAATAGAGACCGTTAAATGAGAGACTGTAGCTCCTCCTCCTCAGTGTATATCACAATACCCTACATTTAGAGCGTTATTAATATTCACCCTAATGAGAGACTGTAGCTCCTCCTCCTCAGTGTATATCACAATACCTACATTTAGAGTTATTAATATTCACCCTAATGAGAGACTGTAGCTCCTCCTCCTCAGTGTATATCACAATACCTACATTTAGAGTTATTAATATTCACCCTAATGAGAGACTGTAGCTCCGCCTCCTCAGTGTATATCACAATACCTACATTTAGAGTGAGCTACAATGACCACTCAGATTGATATTGTCCTACTTTTGCCAGGGAAACACACACACACTCTCACTGGGGTCTTTGCCGTGTGAGCTGTCCAAAAACATCAGTGCCGCTTTGCACTCTGGGTAAAAACTCTCAGCAGGATGCTCTCTGTTGGGGCGAATGGACACCTGCTTAAGACAGTTTGTGTGTGTCTGTGTGTGTGTGTGTGTGTGTGTGTGTGTGTGTGTGTGTGTGTGTGTGTTTTAAACAGTCTACCCTCTTTTCTTTCAGGGAGCATCGTCAGTGTTGGCGATCCAAAGAAGAAATACACACGCTTTGAGAAAATAGGACAAGGGTGAGTCTCTCTCCTCTCTCTCTCTCTCTCTCTCTCTCTCTCTCTCACTCTCTCACACACACACACACACACACACACACACACACACACACACACACACACACATCGGAGGTGGAGATGTCCTGGTTTGGAGCTGCTTCTCTGCAGTAGGATCTGGAGAGCGCTCCATCATAGAATCCACAGCTGATGAACATCTCGCTGAAGATATTTCAGCCATGGAGGAACTGCAGCTGTCAGTGCAGACAGTTCCTTAATTAATTCTGTTTAATAAAAGATGATTAACGACGTTTCTTCAGGGGTGTGAGTTTAGTCAGATCACCTCCATCTCTCAGTGTCGATCTCATGAAGATAAGACCTACAGATCTTTCAATATGATCAACAACACAAAGCTTTTTATGGGGGTGTCCTCACTTTTTCACAGGGGTGGTGTGTGGTATAGTCATTAAATATGGGCTGCTGATCAAGCCTCACTCCTGTGAGCCGGTGGTGGAGAATGAGACCTGGCCTGTAGAGTAGATCAGTATATCAGCAGAAACGGAAGCTTCCCTTCCTCTTCTCTCCAACTTCCCCTGAACCAGGATGAAAACCAGATTTGAGAGAGCGCGAGAGCGAGAGCGAGAGGGGAGAGCGAGAGCGGAGAGCAGAGAGCGAGAGCGAGAGCGAGAGCGAGAGGGAGAGGGAGAGGGAGAGGGAGAGGGAGAGGGAGAGCGAGAGGGAGAGCGAGAGGGAGAGCGAGAGGGGAGAGCGAGATCGAGAGCCGAGATCGAGAGCGAGAGCGAGATCGAGAGCGAGAGGAGATCGAGAGCGAGATCGAGAGCGAGAGGGAGATCGAGAGGGAGATCGAGAGGGAGATCGAGAGGAGATCGAGAGCGAGATCGAGAGCGAGAGCGAGAGGGAGATCGAGAGGAGAGGGAGAGGGAGAGCGGAGAGGGAGAGCGAGAGGGAGAGCGAGAGCGGGGGAGAGCGAGAGCGAGAGCGAGAGGGAGAGCGAGAGCGAGATCGAGATCGAGAGCGAGAGGGAGAGTGGAGAGGGAGAGGGAGAGGGAGAGGGAGAGCGAGATCGAGAGGGAGAGGGAGAGGGAGAGGGAGAGGGAGAGCGAGAGCGAGAGCTAGGGTAGAGGAGAGGAGAAGGAGGTGAGAGGTGAAAGAGGTGAGAAATGAGGAGCAAGGAAATGAAAGCATGGCCCAGACATGGCCTGAGGACGAGAGGGGGGGCGGGGTGGAGAGACTGAGCGAGCGAGAGGTTGCGAGAGAGAGAGAGCGAGCGAGCGAGAGCTTGGCGTTACTGTTGGAGAGCAGCTGCATTAATGAGCTCAGAGCTGATGAATAAGAGCAGTAATGAGAGACAGTGGTTACAGGCGTGGCGGGACGACTCTCTGCGGGCTGTTTGTGAGATTCTCAATCATTACTTATTCATGTATTGATTGATTGATTGATTAATTGATTTATAAGCAGGGACATGTCCTGCTCAGTCCAGAGCCTCACTCTCACCTGAACACTGCATTCCCTCACTGTCGGAAATCCAGGGTTCTACAGTAGAAGTGGAAAAACGACATTCCTGCATTACAGTGGATCCGGATTTTTTATCGGAAGTCGGTTTGGAGCGCTCCTATTGGTCCGTCAGGACATATCAGAACAAAATTAACGGATTTATTGTTTATAAATATAAAACGATTTATTTATTGTTGATTTATTATTTATTTATTATAATTATGATAAAATGTAAACACACAAGACAAATGGAGAAAGGTTCTGTTTCCATGGCGACATGGGCTATATGTCCGCTAGTAAACATTTCATAAATGTGAGGTTTAGAGAGTTTGAATAGATCTTGTAGTGAAGTAGAGAGCCCCCTCAGGCGGAGGGTCTTCTTCTCCATAGACCCCGACTTATATCCACACTCCTACTGCATTATTTATCAACTCTGATCGTCATGCTCTGTAGCCTGTGTGTGTGTGTGTGTGTGTGTGTGTGTGTGTGTGTGTGTGTGTGTGTGTGTGAGAGAGAGAGAGAGAGAGAGAGAGAAAAAAGGAAGAGGAAAATCAGTCAGTTTCCCTATGGCTGGATTTGTAGTTGTGTGCTGCCCCCTAGTGGTGCTAAGTGGAATAACTGGGAAACGCAGCTGTAGAGCCTGAAACGGCAGCATTTAATAACTTGTATTTTTACAGCAGAGTGGACGAGGTGGTCGTTTTGTTAGGGTGAGACAATAGAGAGATTATTATTCATTATTATTATAATTATTATTTGAGATATTATTGTTCATTTTTTTTATTTTTATATTCTTATGAGGTTCTTATGAGAATTGTTCCTGGTTTGGAAGAAACTGGGCCCGTCATATATGGGGCTGCTTCTCTGCAGTAGGATCTGGAGAGCTCTCCATCTCTGGATCCACTAGGACGTCTTTACTGTATCAGAGGAAGCTGATTGAGGAAGATGAGAGATCATCTGTCTGAGAGCTAAAAGTGAACCATCACACAGCTGAAAGATTCCTGCATGGAGGAGTGGGAACG
>NC_132878.1:1787427-1824927 GCF_030463535.1 Salminus brasiliensis | reverse complement strand
TGGTAGGGTGACTGAGTTGTGGGTGGTGATGGAGTATTTAGCTGGCGGTTCTCTCACTGATGTCGTAACAGAAACCTGTATGGACGAGGGACAGATCGCTGCAGTGTGCAGAGAGGTACTCACACACACACACACACACACACACACACACACACACACACACACACACCTCTAGGTTCCTTCAAGCACTCATACGTGAGAACATTTGAGGTTCCTTGGTACAAAATCTGGTTCTGCACTGTACTGCACCCGTTACGCATTCTTTTCTACATTAGCACCCGTTACCGTGTTGTCGGGGCGGAGCTCTGAGAGGGAGGCGGAGCTCTGAGAGGGAGGCGGAGCTCTGAGAGGGAGGCGGAGCTCTGAGAGGGAGGTGGAGCTCTGAAAGGGAGGGTGGAGCTCTGGGAGGGAGGTGGAGCTCTGAGGTCATGTGTCATTCCAAGATTAGGAGCTCCAGGTCTGAGCTGGATGAAATGAACAGGGCTGTAGACCCTCCTCTGTCTCACCCTGTGGTCAGTCCATAAGTCTAAACTCCATCGGTCAGTCCTGAACGTCTCTGGAGCTCGTTAAGGAGGTGAGATATGGACAGTGCTACATGCTAAGCTAACACTGCTGCGCACTGAACTGACATCATAAGACTGACCCTCTCCAAATGACCCCCAAACAGACCAGCAGGCTCTGTCCAGAGGGGCAGTTAGGAGGCCTCGGCAGCAGCCGAGCACAGTTATAGGACTTGTCAGTTAGCATTGGATGTAGCATCGTTTATATCTTACTGCTAATTCAGCAAAAAACCCAGACGCTCAGGACCCAGGCTCATGTCTGTCAGAGAAAGCCAGCTGATGCTGAGTGTGAACAGTTCAGTGATGCAGCTTAGCGACAATACAGCACTCACTTAGCAACACCATAGCAACCGCTTAGCATCCTCCTGAAATACCTTAGCGCTCAATGCTGGGAAGTGAACAGTTCAGTGAAGCGATTAGCAGCACTACAGCACTCACTTAGCAACACCATAGCAACCACATATGAATACCTTAGTAACACCATAGCAACCACTTACCAATACCTTAGCATCCACCTGAAATACCTTAGTGCTCAATGCTGAATGTGAACAGATTCAGCACCCCCTTTTAGCAACACCTTAGCAACACCTTAGGATCCACATGAAATACCAACGCAACCACCTGGAACACCTTGTAGGTCGTGCCAACTATCTGCTAACAAGAAGAACACCTTAGAACATACAGTGGCTTAGAACCAGCAGCTTTCACATGCTGAAAAACCTGCTGTGGACAATGTGGATGTGCACACACAGCGCCACCTAGTGGAGGATTTAAGCAAGCAACTTTCTCCTTCACTAAGAATCAGAGGTTCTGTCAGATTTAGCAGGTTAAGAAGGTTGATAATCTCTCTCATACACACTCTCTCACACACACTCACACTCTCTCTCACACACACACACACACTCACACTCTCACACTCACACACACTCTCACACTCACACACACACACTCTCACACTCACACACACACTCACACTCTCACACTCACACACACTCTCACACTCTCACACACACACACTCACACTCTCTCACACACACACACCACACACACACACACACATACACACACTCACTCACACACACACACTCACACACACACACACACACACACACACACACACACAGGCTGATGAAGTGTGTATATGTGTGTGTTCTCAGTGTTTGCAGGCTCTGGACTTCCTTCACTCTAATCAGGTGATCCACAGAGACATCAAGAGTGACAACATCCTGCTGGGCATGGACGGCTCCGTCAAGCTGAGTACGTTTTATACCCCTTCTAATTCTGCATTCAGCTACTTTAAGCTGCACCCATTGCTGACACAGATGTGCAAATGCAACACACACAGCTTGTCTAGTCCCTGTAGAGAAGAAGTACTGCCAATAGAATAGGACTCTCTGGAGCAGATCAACATCATGACCCTATTGGCTCCATGCTGTCTAATAATGCCAGGCGTGGGCTAGAGGGGTATAAAGCCCCCCAGCATTGAGGAGCTGTGGAGCAGTGGAGGAGCTGTGTTTCTCTGGAATGATGGTGGAGGAGCTCCATCCAGTACTTTTGGGATGAGTTGGAGGGGGTGGTGATCATCATCCAACATCCTCACCTTACTAACGCTCTTGTTGCTGAATGCAATCAAATCCTCACAGCAATGCTCCTCCTCCAGAATCTAGTAGAAAGTCTTCTTCTTTGGACAGTAGAGACAGTCACTCCAACAGAAGCAGGATCAACTCTTTTTAATATTTCAGAAGAAATAATGAACAAGCAGGTGTCCCAATACTTTTGTCCATATAGTGAATACACATTGTAAGAGATAAGTAAAGGCTAATGTGTATCTCTCTCTCTCTCTCTCTCTCTCTCTCTCTCTCTCTCTCTCTCTCTGTAGCGGATTTCGGGTTCTGTGCTCAGATCACTCCGGAGCAGAACAAGCGGAGCACTATGGTGGGCACTCCCTATTGGATGGCTCCTGAGGGTCGTGACCCGGAAGGCGTACGGCCTAAAGTGGACATTTGGTCTCTGGGCATTATGGCCATAGAGATGGTGGAGGGAGAGCCGCCGTATCTCAACGAAAACCCACTCAGGGTACGCTCACCCCAACACACACACACACACACACACACAGCAGAGCGCCACCACGTCTACATACTATTAATAACACTCTCTAAATGAAGGTAATGTGAGCTGCAGTGTAACACACACACGACACACACACACACACACACACACTAATCTAACCTGCTACACTGAACAAATATGCAGCCTACACAAACACACAAATGCAGATAACCCCCCCCCCCCCCCAACACACACACACACACACACTTTAAAAACAGATGTTTCGGGAAGGTTTTCATTCCAGAGTGATTAGTCCTGAGTTCGTTTACAGGCTGTGTGTTTGAGCAATGAGGAATTTCTGAACTGATGGTGCTGATACTGACTCTGCTGACGGACCTACTGATGGTTTTAATCATCTGAGCACTGGAGCGTTCAGAACTGGAACTGGTAGAACAATTCAGAACTTTCAACTTATGGGATGTTCAAATTCACTGTAACGTTCCGATTCGGAATGCTGGAATGTTCAAAACTGGAATTTTAGTTTCCGCTGGAACTTTGAATATTTAGTTTATTCAGAACTTTTTACTTTGGAATGCTCAGATCTACTGTAACATTCTGCTTTGGAATGCTGGAATGCACTGGAACGTTCAAAGTTGGAATTTTTGTTTCCGCTGGAACATTCAAAATTGGAATATCAGAGTAATTTGGAACTTTCATCTTTGGAATGTTCAAATCTCAAATGTTCAAATGCTGGAATGCACTGGAACGTTCAGATATTAGGACAATTTGGAACTTTTAACTTTGGAATGTTCAGATCTACTGTAACGTTCCGCTTCGGAATTCTGGAATGTTCAAAATTAGAACATCAGAATAATTTGAAACTTTCATCTGGAATATTAGAACATGACAATCCTGTGGAAAGTGCAGCTGTGGGATGTTGGGATCAGTCGTGACGTTCAGTCTTAACACTGATTCTAATTAATAATGTTGATTAAAGGATGGAGAACGATCTTCATGTATTGAATCTCTTAATAAAGGATCTTAATCAGGGTCGTATTTACACCCCTGCTGAACACTGCCTCGTCAGCGCGTTGACCAGTCTGGAGATGTATGGTTCTGAGCGTAGTTCTCTTTCTGTCCACCGCTAGGCGCTGTACCTGATTGCCACCAACGGCACTCCGGAGCTGCAAAACCCTGAGCGCCTATCCTCTGTCTTCAGAGACTTCCTCAACCGCTGCCTGGAGATGGATGTGGACCGCAGGGGGTCCGCTAAAGAGCTGCTGCAGGTAAAGCAACATATACACACACCTGTACACACCTGTACACACACATCCACTACTTTGAGCAGGGGGGGCACTATATGTCCAAATGTTTGTGGACACCCCTTCTAATTAATACATTCAGCTACTTTAAGCTGCACCCATTGCTGACACAGATGTGCAAATGCACACATCACAGCTTGTCTAGTCTAATAGGACTCCCTATTGGCACCATGCTGCCTAATAATGCCAGGCGTGGGCTAGAGGGGTATAAAGCCCCCCAGCATTGAGGAGCTGTGGAGCAGTGGAGGAACTGTGTTCTCTGAAATGATGGTGGAGGAGCTCCATCCAGTACTTTTAGATGGGATAAGTTGGGGAAGATGAGGTGGGGTGGCGATCATCTATCCAACTTACTGACTGAATGCAATCAATCAAATCCTCACAGCAAGGCTTCTCCTCTAAAAATCTAGTAGAAAGTCTTCTTCTCTGGACAGTAGAGACAGTTACTCCAACAGAAGCAGGATCAGCTCTTTTAATACCATTGATTTCAGAAGAAACAGTGAAAGAGCAGGTGTCCCAATACTTTTGTCCGTATAGTCCAGCTATGTCTAAGGTTGTTTTTCTGTGTGTTTTCTCTCCTCAGCATTCGTTCCTGAAGCTGGCCAAACCTCTGTCCAGTCTGACACCACTGATTGTAGCCGCCAAGGAAGCCATCAAGAACAGCAGCCGCTAGAGGGGCCATCTCATACACACACACACACACACACACACACGCATACACACACGCATACACACACACATAAACACACATTAAAAAAACATGAGAAAATATGTGCAGGATTGCACAATCCAATGAAATCCACAATACACACACACATACACACACACACACACACACACACACACACACACGCACTGGATGAAAGACAGCTTCGCTGGGCTAAACTGCTGCCTTCCGGTGCTTGGCCCCCTAAACACTCTCCTACACACCCGGATTAAAGTGTGTGTGTGTGCCGACACAGGGCCCACCTCTCCTGAAAGAGGGATGAATAAAGACAGGAGGAGGAGTCCGAGTCTGGACTACAGTAGCGGACATCTAATCTAATCTGATCTGATCTGAACTGCTGCGTCGGATTATCGGCACTTTGGATTTCGGCTGAAACACGCGGCCTCCGGATCTCTACAGTACAACTGCATGACCTTCTAGACTCCACCTACGTACAGCAATCAACTCCATATACACTGTGTGTGTGTGTGTGTGTGTGTGTGTGTGTGTGTGTGTGTGTGTGAGAGAGAGAGTGTGATGAAGAACTACACAATCCAAACAAAAGCCCTCCTGTAGCTGGACTGGATCTTCAGGAGTATCCCGGTCAGAACCCGGATGTTCACATCAGTTTGTCCACGGGTTCCATGTCCGCTTCACGTATGGATCAAGAGGGGTTTAAACATGGGCCACTTCTGGGTTGTACTCTGCATATGAGGCCTAGATTGGTGAGTTAAGGTGGGCTGTAAGGATTGGGGCCCATTTGGGAAGCCCACCTGAGTCCCAGTACCAACACATGTACAAACCCACTTAGAGCCCATGCCCACCTGGAACCCACCTGGAACCCACCTAGCCCACGTTCCACCCATCAGAGCCCCACATGAGTGTGTTGGCTGGGTAACAACATGCTACACAGATACAATTTAGCTAGCTAAAGCTAACCTAGCCAGCTAATGTTTGTGGAGAGAACTGGCTACTTAATGTAAGTAGCTAGTGTTTGTGACTAAGCTAGCTAAGGTTGCTAGCCATCGAGGGTATTTTTTTTTTATACATGCAATTTAATAATTAAATCTAGATTAAATAAAGAATGCTAGCAGAGGAAATGAACCATTTCATTTAGCAGGCTAACATTTGCCGAGAACATGGGCTGGCTAAGATAGCTAGAAACAGTATGTAGAGAAAATTGGCTAGCAAAATCTTTGCAGAGCAAACTAGCTGGCTAACTTGGCTAGCTAAAAAATTTGCTACATTCTAGCTAAGATGGCTAGGCTTTGTTTCTAGAGAAAATTGGCTGACTAACAACTAGCTAATGACAAGTAGATAGTTAGTAGATGTCTGTAGCTAAAAAAAGAGTTAGCTAATATTAGTAAATACAACTGGCTACTTAATTTAGCTAGCTAAAGTTTTCTGAGGGTGCAGGCTAGCTCACAAAGCTGGCTGGTTTTTGCAGAAGAAAATGGCTAGCAAACATTGTAACCCAGCGATTGTAACTACCGAGGCTTGTATAGATAATATACATTTGGTGTTTGCAGACACAACGGGCTAGTTAGCCTAGCCAGATAATGTTTGTAGATATATTTGGCTAGCTAACATAACTAGCTAATATTTGCCAACCACCCTGGCTAGCTAACTTCAACTGTCAAGTGTGTGTAGATAGCGCAGGCTAGCTAACCTGACTGCTATCTGGCTGATATTTAAAGATGTTGCTAAGTAAAGTGGCTAGCTAACATTGCTGTCAAGTCTTTGTTGATAACATTGGCTAACTAACCTAGCTGGCTGATATGTGTTATGTTTAGCTTAGCTAGTGCTAGTCTAGTGTGGGGGATGGGACAACTGGCTAGCTGGCTAGCTGATGGTGGCAGAGGGAACTGGCGAGCTAACTTAGCTAGCCACATTATGTAAGGCCTAAGTCTCTACTGTGGAAAAGCTAATCCAGCTCCAGTTGGGCTAAAGCCACATCACTGCTGTAGTACACACCAGTACAATCATCTGAGGCTCAGAGTACACACCTCTCCTAGTGTGTGTGTGTGTGTGTGTGTGTGTGTGTGTGTGTGTGGTGTGTGTGTGTGTGTGTTGTGCATGGGGGAGTGGATTCACAGACCAGCCCTGATGCTTCTTATGCGGCGTCTTCAGTGGAAAACCCGGACAAACCGCCGCCTAGTTCAGCAGTGGACGCTCGGCTAATTCTGCTATTCTGCTATTCCACATGCTCGGCTACTCTACTATGCATTTTAACAGCTGATGCAAACTAGCCAGTCAAACCAAGCCATGGACATCGGAGTCAGCTGACCACTGCTACAGACAATACGGGCATTACATGGCAAAAGGCATGCATCTACAATCCTACAATCTGTGGGCCGACCGTCCCATCCTGCCCCGTCCTGCCCCGTCCCGATCCTCCTTCTACACCGGTTTCCTTCTGTATTTACGAACACACACACGTTTCTAAAGGGGTGCTAATACTTATGCCTTTCCTCCATCCATCCATGGTGTTCACGTTTTCTCGATTTCTCATGCCGTCCAGTCCTAGAGAATCGTTAGTTGGGTACTTCTGCTGTGTGTTTGTTGAGAGCAGTGGCCGTAGAAAGCATGGACAGCGCAACGGTTGTAGTCGTGTAGCTCCGCCCATCCCCATAGGTTTTAATGCCAGAAGCCCCGCCCATCTGATTTTCTCCTGTCTTTCCATTTCCAGTGTCTCCAAACTCCAGCTGTTAGTTATCGGCCCATTTTTATCTTCCCCTAGAAATCGGTTTTTAACCCTTACTCTGCTCTGTCGTAAGAAGGCGGGGCTACACTTAGGAACGAAGTGATTGGCTGGAGGGGGCCTCCTGTCTGGTCAGTACATGGAGGAGCTGAGTTACATAAGCTGCACTTACCAGAAAAACTGCGAATCCATGGGGAAATCCGCTGGAAGCTCAATGAAGACGGTCTGAGACACTGAGAAGGGGGTGGGGCTACCAAATGAGTAGAGGAGTCTGACTCCGCCTCTGGTCTCTACTGAGCGGACCTGGCTGCAAATTTGACAACATGATGGACAGTTCTGGCTTCATTTCTATAGAACTAAAGGGAACGTAACCATGCCGTCCATGCTTTCTACAGTCATTGATAAGAGGGGGGGGGTGAGAGAAATATGGGATTGTGGGAAATGTAGGAAATCTGTTCCCTCCAAAAATGCTAGGCTAGCTTTAGACTGTGAAACTTTCGCTTTAACTGGTGGCTTGAAACTGAATTCCCTGAATGGACACGGATCTTATGCTAGTTAGCAAGATTAGAAAGAATTATCTGCAGTAATTATCAACTAGCTACCTTAGCAGAGAAAATCGGCTAGCTAACATAGCTAGCTCGTTCAGCTACTTCAGTTTTTAGTAGATTCAGACTAAAGGTAAAGGTGCAGGTATTTGTCACTGTACAGCGAAATGTGTCCTCCGCATTCAACCCATCTGGTAGTGAACACACACTCACACACACACACACACACACACACACACACACGTGTTAGGGGCAGCTAAGCTGGTCTTTGATGGTCAAGGTGATTAAGAAGCTGGTCATCCAGGTGAAAACAAACCCTATACTGGTAAGACAGATGGCTAACCAGCTTAGCTTATGGCCAGCATGTTTCCTTCGAGTTTGGTAGACCAGCTGGTCTCCAAGCTGTTCATGCTGGTCGAGCCGTTTGGTCATGTTGGTTGACTAATTTGATAAAGCTGCTTGACCAGTTTGGTGGTCAGTTTGGCTGGTCAACCACCCTGCTCATGCTAGTCAACTAACATGGTCATGATGGTCATGATCGCCATGCTGGTCAACCACCTTTGTCATGGTAGTAATGCCGGATTGGTCATATTGGTTGACTAATTTGATAAAGCCGCTTGACCAGTTTGGCTGGTCAACCACATTGATCATGCTGGTCAACCACCCTGGTTATGCTAATCAGCCAACATGGTCATGATCATCGACCGGCAACATTGATGATGGTAATACTGGTCAACCACCTTGATAATGCTGGTCCAACAAAATGGTCATGTTGGTTGACTAATTTGATAAAGCTGCTTGACCAGTTTGGCTGGTCAACCACCATGATCATGCTTATCAACCACCCTAGGCATCCTGGTCAACCACCCTGGTCATGCTAGTCAACTAACATGGTAATGATGGTCAGGACCGCCATGCTGGTCATGCTGCTCAACCACCTTGGTCATGGTAGTAATGCCAGATTGGTCATATTGGTTGACTACATTGCTTGACCAGTTTGGTGGTCAGTTTGGCTGGTCAGCCACATTGATCATACCTAACATGGTCATGATCATCGACCAGTACCATTGACGATGGTATTACTGGTCAACAACCTTGATTGTACTGGTCAAACATATTGGTTATAGTGGTTGACTGGATTAATAAAGCTGATTGACCAGTTTGGCGGTCAGTGTAGCTTGTCAACCAGCATGGCCATGATTGTCAACCACCTTGGTCATGGTAGTAAGGCAGAATTGGTCATATTGGGTGACTACATTGATGAAGCTGCATGACCAGTTTGGATGACATGGTCATGATCATCGGCCGGCGCTGTTGCTGATGGTGATACTGGTCAACCACCTTGATCATGCTGGTCAAACCTGCTAATTGGTTATAGTGCTTGACCAGTTTGGTAGTCAGTGTGACCAAGACCTTGAGCTTGGTCAACCAGCATGAACATGATGGTCTTGATCGCCATGCCGGTCATACCCCATGCTGGTCGAGAGCTTAACTGGTCGGTGTGTAGAGGTTGATCGATTGGCTGGTCCAGGCTGCTTTGGCTTCATCTGATTGGCCCGAGGCTTTCCTTTATGTACGTTTCAAGCCTCCAAAGTTGCGTGAAAGTTTCCACCACATCAGACTGGCTAGCTTCAGCTCTGAATGACCTCCAGGAGTGACCGACACACAGGTGTGAAGCTGCAGTATGTAAATGAGGGAGGAGCTGTTTGGTGGGTTTGTGGTGATTATGAACTGTGTGTGGATTCCTCTGAGCATTTAAAGAGTCCTGTGTGGTCAGACGATGGCTGTTTATTGGTTCTTATCTTTCGTACACAGGTGTATGTAGGTGTGTGTGTGTGTGTGTGTGTGTGTGTGTAGAATAGGGAGTTACCTCAGATCTACTCTGTACGCCAGTTACTCTCCAGAATTCACTGTGAAACTTCAGGAAAGCTCCTCCTCCTCCACCTGTAGACTCAGCAGACGGCATTCTTCCGCATGACCAGACCGAGTGGTCACCCCGTAGATATCGTTAGCTTAGACAGACGTCACCCCTACCGTGTGGACGCAGAACCGAAGCACGGCAAGGTGGTCCCGGACACTTGCGGATACTGATCCATAACATTAAAGCTGTAGCTTGGCAACAAATCAGACGTACGCCCAACTCTTATTTTCTTACACGTGGTCAATAACGAGCTGTGAGGCTGACGATGCTAACGAGTAATAGAGCTCTCTATGAAATATATGCAAATAAGCTCAACCAATCAGTGCAGAGCTTATTTGCATATATTTCGTTTGCTATTTAAATCCAACATAACAGTGAGCTGGAAGGAAAATGCAGGATCTGAGCTGAAAGTGGGTGTGGCTTAAAGCAGTACAGTAGACTGCTCTAATCAGGAAGCACTAACCAATCAGCCAATCAGGAGTCTAGATTGAAGGACTAAGCGTGCTTATTGGCTTACAGCTGCCGAAGTGTTGAAATTCGAAGTTGAGGTCCATGTCTTCAGTACCGAAGTAATTACGTTACCGTAGAAGTACTGGATACGTAGCGGCCTGTGAGGCGGAGTTCTTTGAAGAACCATTTTTGGTTCCATGAAGACCTAAAGAACCATATTTGTAAAAGAGATGCGACTGTGAGCCTTTAAATTAGTAAAGAACCTTTACATCCACCTCTTTATTTAAAAAAACTGATGTTTAATGTTACGGAACCAAAAATGGTTCTCCAAGAACTCGTTGTAGCACCCTTATTCTTAAGAGGGTAGAAAACCACATAAGCAAGTCTTTTACTGACCACCTCCACACAGTTAGAGGAGAGTGTGTGAGGGTTCAGGCCTGCAGTTAGCAGCATGCTAATCGGTGGACATAAGCATCCACTAATTTTTTAGTCCATGTTCTAGATAACAGTGAGTTAGACAGTGTCAAGAACCAAATAATGAAGTCTATTAGAGATTACTGCAGGCCTTAACCTCACACACTCCTCAAATAGTGTGTGAGGGGTTTAGGCCTGCAGTTAGGACCATGCTAATTGGTGTACATAAGCTTCCATTGCTTGTTAGCGACATTAGCCTCATAGCTCCAGTGTAAACCCAGGCCTGGCTTGGCTGATGGTCTGTATTTCAGTCGAGAGGGAGGAAACTGGCTGAATTTGATTGATTGCTGAACTATCGCTTTAATCCTTCTAGTTTATCATCTGCAGTAAACTGGTGTGTGTGTGTGTGTGTGTGTGTGTGTGTGTGTAGAACTATTTAAACCTTTCTGTTTTTGTACGAAACCGTAACTATGACGACTATATTCAGGCTACTCTTTGATATGTATTTGTAAATGTTTTTGCATCGCGGAGAACCGACAGCGACGGGAGCCCGCGGGAGCCGCCAGGAGCCGACGACCTCTGACCTTTGCTTGGACGGCGCAAACCTGCTACTGGAGTGTGTTCCTTAGTGTGGGAGAGAACTCAGGGGCCGCACACACACACACACACACACACAGTTAAACTCTCAAACACACACATGCTGTGGCCCTCGGACGTTGGGACCTCGTGTTGTGGCGATCTGGGCCCTGTTTGAACGACGAGCACAAAAAAACGGAGAGCGAACGCGGAGTAAAGATCGTGAATTAATCGGACGTTGGTGACGAAGAACAACGCCTTGTACATTCCCCCCGCCCCCCGTCCCCCTGTCCCCCCCGTCCCCCCGTTCACCTTTTCTTCTGAATGTCCATCCCTGTACACGTGCTGTGACTTTTCGGTGTGTAATACGAGAATGGAACAAAAGACTTTTAACGGAAAAAAAGAAAAAAACGTTTTCTTTATAAATTATTATTCCAGTTCTGACGTTTGTAAACAGCTGAGGAGTCGGAAGCCCTCCCTCCTCCCTCAGACCTGCTCTTCAACACCCGATCAGGCTCGAAAAAAGAGAGCGAGGAAAAGTAGAGAGAGGAAAAAGAGGGGCGGTCCTTTCCTTTTCTTTCCTCCTTTTCTTTTTTTTTTTTTTTTTTTTTTTTTTAAAGCTATTTTAAATTGTGGTTGAAGCAATAGACTTTTTGAATTCTGAATTGTGCATGGTTGTGTCTTGAGTGTTAAAATATTTAAAAAAAGGAAAAAATGCAGTTTGGGAACTCGACTGAAATAAAAAAAATAAAAAAAAGTAAAAAAAAAATTCTGATAAGTTTTGATTCATCAGTTCGCTCTTTCTGTGGACGACGGAAGTTTACATGTATTTTTTTTATGTTCATAAATCCATTAAAAGTCACTCAGTAAGCGTAATGGTCCAAAATACTGTCCTGTAAAGGAATGGAGAGCACTCTGTTAGTGTTGTGATGGTTACTGTGTATCTGCACACATACAGTACAGTCATCATCACTGACATACAAAAACCACGCATCTCCTTTTAGCCATTTTTCAATTTTAGACACTATATAAATCTGGCAGATATATATATATATATAAATCTGGCAGTTGGTTTTCATATATTTCAAATGCACAAAATGATGATTTGTGAAGAATGGACCAATAGAAATGCTCTACAATTATGATTTATGATGAATGGACCAATAGAAATGCTCCAAAATGATGATTTGTGATGAATGGACCAATAGAAATGCTCCAAAATGATGATTTATGATGAATGGACCAATAGAAATGCTTCAAAATTATGACTCATAATAGATGGACCAATAGAAATGCTCTACAATTATGATTTATGATGAATGGACCAATAGAAATGCTCCAAAATGATGATTTATACTAATGGACCAATAGAAATGCTCTGAGAGGATGGTTTAGGCTGGGTATGCGGCGCTTCCTTCCAGGCACGTTGGTTGCCCAGTGGTGTTGCATCAGCAGTAGGTCAGAATTGAGAGGCTTGGGGGTCGGAGGTCGTACGGGTTGGGTAACTGACGGTCGAAATTGGGGAGAAAATGGGTGAAAAGTCAGATAAAATGTCCACATCTATATTTATATATTTATTTATTCATGTCTTTATTTATTTATTAAAAAATATAAAAATCAACGAAACGTAACACGAGGATTACTGTGATAAACCCAACGCACTGTACTTCCATAACCCAGCGCAGCGTTTATAGTTTGTTAGCTACATTAGCCTTTAGTGTTTGCTCTCTGGAGTTAGCTGTATGCAGTTAGCACCACGCTAATTGGTGGGGTATATGTGTTTATTGTTTGTTAGCTACATTAGCCTTTAGTGTTTGCTGTCTGGACTTAGCTGTATGCAGTTAGCACCATGCTAATTGGTGGGGTATATGTGTTTATTGTTTGTTAGCTACATTAGCCTTTAGTGTTTGCTGTCTGGAGTTAGCTTTATGCAGTTAGCTCCAGGCTAGTTAGTGGCTTAAAAGCGTATATTACTTATTAGCCACATTAGCTTCTATCTATTATTCTATAGTTCGCACTATGCTAACTGGTGGGGTGTAATGCTACATACCAAATTCCAAGTTCATCACACCTTAGCTACATTAGCCTTGAGTGTTATGCACGTAGCACCATGCTAATTGGTGGGGTATATGTGTTTATTGTTTGTTAGCTACATTAGCCTTTGCTCTCTGGAGTTAGCTTTATGCAGTTAGCTCCAGGCTAATTGGTGGGGTATACGCTTCCATTGCTTGTTAGCTGCTTTAGCCTCCAGTCTGAACTTCAGGATCTGAACGTCCGGTCTGATCAGTTTCCTCTGAGTGAGAGGGCGGAGTAACAGCTGGACTATCGCTTTAACGGTTCGGTGGGTTGTCCTGTGCGGTCCGTCCAGCAGTGCTGAGGTTGTGCTACATGGCCGTGAGATCCCTGGACGTTACGACCCTCAGGCTGATCCTCCCGGGCATTTCTTCAGCCGTCTGACCCCCTTTCCTCTTCAGCTGGACCTTCTGTGGGTCAGCGGTGTCCTTCAGATCTGCAGGCAGAACCACCTGCCCCATAAACTGGTCCTTCACAGCATTACTGTTCCACACCTGGACAACACACACACACACGTATACACACACTTTACTACACAAAGCCCACTCCCTGGCCACTTTATTAGAAAAGTGTTGGTCAGTGAGGGCTCTCACCTGGACGGTGATTGGTTTGTTGGGTTTCTTTCTGTAGAAGATCGCTCTGATGTCGAACAGGGGGTCCCGGGTGTCTTTCTGAATGACCGACTGGACCGAATTCTTCTCGCAGGAAATGACCACGTAGGGATCTGCACCTACAGACACCACAACCACCGCCTGTCAGAGGCCCAGATCTGCTGAGTCACTCTAAACGCTCAGATCCAGACATTTCTACACGTCCTATAAAGCCAGCCTGGGTCCATGAGCTGAAATCATTAGTAACAGGATGGAAATATGTAGATGAAGCTCTGTTCTGATTGGCTTAAATCAGGGCGAACTGAAACACTCCTCATAACTGCAGTCTGAAGGGGCGGGGCTAAGCTGTTGTAGGCTCAGGTTGTTTTTTGTCACATGACAGAAACAGTAAATGATCATCACACTAGTTTATTTAAAAAAAGACAAGGACTCAACAACAACAATATTATTATTATTGTTATTATTATTGTTGTTGTTATTATTATTATTATTATTATTATTATTATTATATAATGAGCTTTTTGCAGTTAGCTCCAGTGCTAAATGGTGGGGTATATGTGTCCATTGTTTGTTAGCTACATGAGCCTTTAGTGTTTGCTGTCTGGAATTAGCTTCATGCAGTGAGCACCATGCTTCCATTGCTAATAATAATATTAATATTAATTAAGATTATTAATAATAATATTTTTAAATAACAATATACTTCAACAATAATACATTTATTATGATTATGATTATTTATTATTATTACCTATAAATATTACAATTATAAGTATTATTATTATAAATATTATTGTTAATATTATTATTATTATTATTATATGTAATAATTAAATAAGTATTATATTTATTATATTAAATAAGTATTAGTTTTATTGTTAAGTTTAATTATTATTATTATTATTATTTACTTTAATTATTATTATTTTCATATTATTATAATTATTATTAGTTGCTAAATTAATTGTATTACAATTTCTGTTGTTGTTTAATTTTATAATTATTTATATTAACAACTCTATATAGCACTTTTTTCATAAAATACATGTGATAAAAAAGTGCTTCACAGCATAAGGTAAAAAAATCTGAATGACAAAATAATAATAATAATAATAATAATAATATCTGAAATGGAATAGAGCTGAAAATAAAAAACTCTTTTTATAAAAACTAGTTTAAAAACATGTATATTTGATAAAGGCTGTGGTTCAGTAGGGGGGCGGAGTTCAGGAGCACTGTGGCTAAAAGCTGATTCTCTAATAGTTTGTACTTTATTATGGGAGGTGCAGCAGGGCTGAAACAGGGTCTGCAGTGTCAGACTGGAGCTGTATGTCTCTGGTGTTTACAGCAGAGGGAGGCTGTCTGAAACACAGAAGGACACGGCTCCACAGTGCCCCCTGGAGGCAGTTTTACTGTGACTCACCTCCGTTACTGTCCTGGTTCTCCAGCCCTTCTGCTCCATGGACATAAATCTGAGTGACCATCTGAGGATAACCCAGAAATGAGCTCCAGCAGCGGACACTCGGCTTATCCAGATCCAACTCCCTGGGGGGGGAGAGAAAGGGGGAGGCCTCTTACAGTTTTTCTGTAAATTGTAGTTATAATTTTACTGGTTTGATCAATTTTACGGGTTAATTTTGTAGTTTTTACCTTTTTAACATCAAACTATACAGTTCAGTAAATGTTCCAGTTCTCTTCAGTATTTGATGACTGACAGTTTTCCAGCTGTTCTGTGAATGTGTGAGTGTGTGTGAGTGTGTGTGTGTGTGTGTGTGGGTGTGTGTGTGTGTGTGTAAGGATGTTGTCTATCTTAGGTGTGTGATGTGTAGTGATGTGATGTGAGCGTATACCTGCAGCCAGAGTCCTGGTCAGTGTAGACCCTCAGCATGAAGTCTCCCAGTACCTCGGGCTTGAAGGTGGACGGGATGATGACGTACCGGCCTTTGGGCAAAAGTTTCCTCATGAAAACAGAGCGAGCGTTAATGTACGTCGACGTGGCAACGTTCTGCTGGGTGACGATGTCGTGCATGCGATACTTCCTGTTCAACTCAACCTAAGAAAGAATGAGACTTTTATTATATATAATTCATACTGGATACTGAATAATAATACTGAATAATTCATACTGGATACTGAATAATAATACTGGATACTGAATAATTCATACTGGATATGGAATAATTCATACTGGATATGGAATAATAATACTGGATACTGAATAATTCATACTGGATACTGAATAATAATACTGGATACTGAATAATTCATACTGGATACGGAATAATTCATACTGGATACTGAATAATAATACTGGATACTGAATAATTCATACTGGATACTGAATAATAATACTGGATACTGAATAATTCATACTGGATATGGAATAATTCATACTTGATACTGAATAATAATACTTGATACTGAATAATTCATACTGGATATGGAATAATTCATACTGGATACTGAATAATAATACTTGATACTGAATAATTCATACTGGATATGGAATAATTCATACTGGATACGAAATAATAATACTTGATACTGAATAATTCATACTGGATACTGAATAATAATACTGGATACTGAATAATTTATACTGGATACGGAATAATAATACTTGATACTGAATAATTCATACTGGATATGGAATAATTCATACTGGATACGGAATAATAATACTTGATACTGAATAATTCATACTGGGTACTGAATAATCCATACTGGATACTGAATAATAATAATACTTGATACTGAATAATAATACTTGATACTGAATAATTCATACTGGGTACTGAATAATTCATACTGGATACCGAATAATCCATGGTAAGTACTGAATAATTCATAGTGGAGACAGGATCAGTAATTAAAAGTTGAAAAAATCATAACAGTCTGGCTTGTGGAGGATCCTGAATAATTTACAGTGGTGTCTGAAAAGTGCAAAGAAATGCACATTTATTTATAGTGCATACTAAAAAATTAATGGTGTAACAAAATAATTTATAGTATTTGCTAAATAATACATAGTGGATAATAAAAAAATCACAGTGGATACTAAATAATTCATAGTAGATAATATTAAACTAATAATGGATGCTAAATAATTCATAGTGGACTGTAAATAATTCATAGTGGACTGTAAATAATTCATAGTGGACTGTAAATAATCCATAGTGTCTCATTAATAATTCATAATGGATGCTAAATAATTTGAAGTGGATGATAAACAATTTATAGTAAATGTGAAATAATTCATAGTGTATAATTTATAATTCATAGTGGATACTAACTAATTAATAGTGAGAAGGTTCAGCAGTTCAGTACTACATCTTCCACATCGCTCACAGACATACGACTACACCCATCTACACCCCGCATTCTCTCAGCACCACACACAAGCTTCAAGAGTTCAGATCTGATCAATTTCCTGACCTGATCAATTTCCTGATCTGATTAATTTCCTGAATTCCTGAAGTCTACGAGCCCCTGACATTAATTCCACCGGCTGCAGGAATACATACAACCACAAACGACCACAGTACTACACAGCACTGAGTGTGTAACTGTGTGTGTGTGTGTGTGTGTGTGTGTGTGTGTCTCAATCCGATTCTGGTCTGAATGATTGATCCTCTCCGTCCAGACAGGCTTCAGGCCTCAGCGCTGTGTTTCCTCAGCTGGAGCCGGGACGTGAACTTGGCCTCAGTGCAGACGCTAATTTACTGCTTTCACTGCAGCTGAAGCCAAAAATCTAATCATCACACTTTTCCCAGATTAGCTGGAATAGATCAGCCAAGAGCTGAGTGGTTCAGACGTGGGGAATGTCGGGACTCTTGCTGCAGGACAGTGGAGGTTTGGGAATCTGTTTACATCAAAGCCGCAGCGTCTCAGAAATTGTGGGTGGAGTTTCATTAAAGTGACATGTGTCCTGTTTTTCCCAGACATGTCCTCATTTCAGGATCTAAACATGCGCTGGGATTTCTGAACTGAGGAGAAATAATAACAAATAAAATTTAAATGATTAAACAAACCATGGACAAAAGTATTGGGACACCTGCTCATTGTTCATAGTTTCTTTGGAAATCAAGGAGATTAAAAGAGCTGATCCTGCTTCTGTTGGAGTAACTGTCTCTACTGTCCAGAGAAGAAGACTTTCTACTAGATTGTAGAGGAGCAGCATTGCTGTGAGGATTTGATTGCATTTAGTGACAAGAGTGTTAGTGAGGTCAGGATGTTGGATAGATGAGCACCGCCCCACCTCATCATCCCCAACTCAGTATCCCAGAAGTACTGCATGGAGCTCCTTCACCATCATTCCAGAGAACACAGCTCCTCCACTGCTCCACAGCTCCTCAATGCTGGGGGGCTTTATACCCCTCTAGCCCACGCCTGGCATTAGGCAGCATGGAGCCAATAGGGTCATGATGTTGATCTGCTCCAGAGAGTCCTATTCTATTGGCAGTGGCAACAGGTGCAACTTAAAGTAGCTGAATGCGTTCATTAAAAGGGGTGTCCACAAACTTTTGGACAGAGAAATGCTGTGGAATCAGTCAATGAATCGTTTAGTACATTTTAGTACAGTACAGTGTGTGTGTGTGTGTGTGTGTGTGTTTGTGTACCTTGAAAACAGCAAATCCGATGGTGAGGTTTTCTCCCTGTCCGTAAGCTCTGTGGATCTTCATGTCTCTTTGCTGAAGACACACCAACAGCTCATCTTCATCATGAAGATCCAGCACATACTGAGGAAACACACACACACACACACACACACACACACATTGATTTAATTAATTAGTATTGCCCCCCCCCCCCCACACACACACACACACTTTCTGCTGGTCCAGGGCATCAAAGCAACAATCTTCTGGTCCCAAGCGTCTCTAAACTTTAGGCCACAGCTGCCCCCAATTTGCACACAGACTCTAAATGTGGACTCTACAGCGGTGTGGGTCGGATCCGCCTAGAGCTGGAAGTAGCGCTAGAACAGAAATGTGGACTCCTCAGGTGTGAGCTGGTAATCCCCTGTAAGACCTGCTCTGACGTTCCCCTCAGGTAGTCACAGAGGTTTGTTACCTGTGGGTTCTGCAAGAAGGTCCGTCTGTGGTTCATGCAGCCGCCGCACCGGTTCCTCAGCGGCTCCACGTGTTTGGTCCAGCTGCTGAAATACACCACCTCATGCCACGTCTTCTGCACGCTCAGCACGGAGGTGTTCATCAGCCGGCACACGTCAGTGTCCGTAAAGTTCTGACACCAGTCATCGAACGACATCCTGGAGAACACAAACACCAGATCTGATCTGTGATAGGTTCCTGATCGGTTACTGCGCCAATGTTCAACAAAGACAGCACAGAACCCTGTGAGTCTGAGGGCTGAACTCACCAGAACTCTCCATCATCCTCCACGGTGATGCCCAGGGTGCCCCTCTCCATGGAGCCCACCTTCTGCCATTCTTCAGAACTGAACAGCAGAGGCGGGAGGTTAGATCAGATGAGTAATGAAGTAATAACCATCTCCTAAAGCTCCTCATGTTCCTCCCTCCCTCCCTCCCTCCCTCCCGCTCTCTCTCTCTCTCTCTCTCTCTCACCTGTCACTCCAGGCTCCTTTCCACTCGTGTTTACCCCAGGGGTTCCTCATTCGGATCAGAACAATTGTCTCGTTTTTAAAGTACGCCAGCAGCCCATGTCCCAGCCGGACCCTCCGGACCGCCGTCACTGAGTACGCGTGACCCTTCACCAGACCGTTGGGTAAACGCAGCTCACGCTCATGAGGAGACGCCTGGAACCACAGAGAGAGAGAGAGAGAGAGAGAGTTACCTTCGATTATCACAGTCAAAACTTTAGATTCACCAGTCATAAGTTTAGAATCACCAGTCATACATTTAGAATCACCAGTCGTAAGTTTAGAATCACCAGTCGTACATTGAAAATCACCAGTCATAACTTTAGAATCACCAGTCATACATTTAGAATCACCAGTCATAACTTTAGAATCACCAGTCGTGCATTGAAAATCACCAGTCATAACTTTAGAATCACCAGTCGTGCATTGAAAATCACCAGTCATAACTTTAGAATCACCAGTCGTGCATTTAGAATCACCAGTCATACGTTTAGTATCACTGTGGAAAGTTAGATTCTTCATTCAGAAATCCCTGTAAAGAAGGTTGGAATAACTGTTTATTCAAATTAAAAATACTGTTAAAATATAAAATCACTGTTTTTAAGTTTAGGATCTCAATAAAGAACTGAATAACCGTTTAAGAGTCTAATGAAGGTTTCCTGACCGCTATGGAGCAGCTGATGATTCCTCCTCGGTCGTGCACTGTTAGCAGGTCTGAGAACAGCTTCTCTCGGGCTTTGGGGTCGGTGCGGTAGGGTCCGGACTCCAGACTGATGGGTTCATTCACAGCTCCACTGAAGTCCACCACTGCATCTCCTGTGTTTCCTCCATTCAGAGACTCATAACAGCCTGACAGTCTACACACACACACACACACACACTCTCATATACAGCAGAGGAATCAGTGGACGGCATTGTTGTGTAATTGTCAATCCGTGTTGAATTTGATCAGTCAGGACCTAGAATAGATCCCTGAGGAACTCCACACTGCATATTACAGACGCTCATAAAAACACTGAATAATCAAATAACATCAGTCTTTGAATAAGAAATCTTTGATATCAATCTTTAAATTGGAGTGTAAAAACTACAATACACCCTTCTGAACTGTGACCCTTCTAGATGTTTAGAATCACTATTGAAATGACAGAATTAGAATTCAAATATTAAAAATAGTTCAAAAGTTAAAAACAGTTCAAAAGTTTAGAATAACAGTTAAAAAACAATAAAATTACAGTTCAAAAGTTAATAATTACAGTTCAAAAGTTGAAAATAGTTAAAAAATTAAATAAGTCAAAATAGTTAAAAAGTGAAAAAATACAGTTTAAAAGTTAAAAACAGTTCAAAAGTTTAGAATAACAAGTTTAAAAGTGACAAAAATTAAATTCAAAATAGTTAAAAAGTGAAAAATTACAGTTTAAAAGTTAAGAATTTTTAAATAGTTAAAAAGTTAAAAATTATAGTTCAAAAATTTTAAATTACAGTTCAACAGTTTATAATTACAGTTTAAAAGTTACAAATATCTCAACGTTTTAAATTGACAGTTCACAAGTTAAAAGAAATTATGGTTTAAAAGTTTAAAATAACTAAAAAGTTTAGAATTACTTCTCAAAAGTTTATAAACACCATTAAGAAGTTTAGAAACACCTTTACATTAATGATGTTCAGACTATACAAATTTATCAGAGGTCAAAAAACACTGAATCTGCTCAAATTCTGTAGCAAATCTATTCTTAATAAGCTCACGGTCTCACAGTGTGTCGTAATGTTAGTTGTTTTTTAAAGCTCATTTTAATTGCAGGAGATTTTAAAAGAAGTAGTATCGGATCAGTATCGGCCGATTCTCAAGATCAGCATCAGAAGCTAGCGTTCAAGGTTTAACTCAGCTAATCAAATGGCTTCAAACTTTAAGTCAGATTAGTAAAGGACCCAGAATTCACCCCTGAGGAACTCGATGCTGTATATAACCCTCATAAAGGATCACATAAAGGATAAGGATGGTTAGTTAGGGATGGAGCGCTAGCTTACAGTAGCATCAGAGCTAACACTGAAACTGCCCCAGAATCCCAGAACCTCCCACAACGTTTCAACTTACTTAGCATAGGCCTTCTCCAGCAGAGCGCTCCAGAACTCGTTATTGGACTTTGAGTGGCAGTAGATCAGCTTTCCATTCATTGTGGGCAAACGGTCGTCCACAACCACATCTGTCCACTCCCCAAATATCCAGAACTGGAAGTGGAAGATTCCTGTATAATAGTCTGGATGTTTGGGATCCCATTCCTGCTCCTTCCAATTTGGAATCACCTGGAGAACAAAGCACATCCCGTAACATGAAGATTTCTGTCATTTCTGTTAAAGTCTATCTAGAACCTTCAGAGCAACTGAAATGACGTTCATTTAGCTCATGTTCACCGCCTATCTAGAACGTGCAGAATAACAAGGACTATAGTGATGTTTGTTCTGCACACACTACCATTCATCCTCATAGCTTATCTAGAATGTTGAGAAGGACTAGAGTGATGTTTATTCTGCTCACACTACCGCTTACACTCACAGCCTATCTAGAACCTCCAAAAGGACTACAGTGATGTTTTTTCTGTGAACACTACTTTTCACATCCACAGCCTATGTAGAACTTCCAGAAGAACTAGAGTGATGTTTATTCTGCTCACACCACCGCTTACACTCACAGCCTATCTAGAACCTCCAGAACGAATAGAGTGGTGTTTGTTCTGCAAACACTACCGCTTATACCCACAGCCTATCTAGAACGTTCAGAAGAACCAGAGTGACATTTATTCTGCGCACACTGCCATTCACACCCACAGCCTATCTAGAACTTCCAGAAGACCTAGAGTGACATTTTTTCTGTTCATACTACCGCTTACACTCACAGCCTATCTAGAACACAGTTCTCCTCATGGAGTCTTGTGTTATTTAGAGTTCTCCTCAGATCAACACCTGGTTTGGTGGTAAATCAGGGCTTAATGATGGTAAATCAGGTGAGCTGCTGCTGCTGCTGCTGCTGATGGAGTTGATTGAACACATCCTCCACGCTGTGCTGGCTGGACTGGGGGGCGTCCAGGAGAACCCTTGAGGAACCGAGCTCTGTTCTTCAGACTAGCTCACCGACAAGATCTCACTACTTTCTCTCTTCAGAATAAGAAGCTCTTGTTTCTCCTTTTTACTGGATTCATGTTCAGCTGCTTTATCTGATCTGATGAGATCTGGAGCTTCTACAGTAGAACCTTCTCACTGCTGAGAGATGGGGGTTACAGTGATGGGGGTAGAGTGACAGGGTGAGGGGACTAGAACCTCTGAGCAGGTCTGTATGTTTTTTAGAATTTCTAGAAAAAGCTAAAAACATTAGCCACTTGGGCCAAACAGACACACTGCACCTCCTTTCCCTCACAGCGGCCCATAAAAGAACCCCTTACTGGGTTCCCTGGTGTAGTGCTCAGTCTCACCACAGTCTGATAGAATTGAGGGGGAGAAAATAGCACCCTAATCCCGCAGGGCAAACCTGGCTCCCCGTCAGTGCCCACACTCATCAGCTTACAAATTACCTCTGTGCTTGTCGAAACTAGGCCTCCAGACATGACATCATTCCTGTGTCTACCCTATGGAGTTCTGCACTGTAGGAGGCGGGTGGGGACATGAGAAGGACACTGTGTCCTCTGGTAGAGTAACTGGTGTTGTACAACATTGGTCCGATTAGTAAATGTGCAGGTTTCGTGTCTCCTTCTGTCGTCAGTCTGTAAAAACGTGAGGCTGTGGTGATGAAGAGATCATGGAGATGAAGGTGATGGCAGTATTGGACTCTCAATGGTTTCTGTAGTGCTGATGGTTTGATGGTTTCCGCTGAAGAGTTCTGAGGTAATCGTCATCCACTAGTGCAGTGTACCAGAGCCTGATGCTCCCACCACCATGTTTAACAGTTGGTACTTAGGGTTGAAGGCCTCACCTTTACTCCTTCAAACATCTTTGTCTCATCTGAACTTAAAGCGGTTCCTCCAACTTGAAGGTGATGATTTTGGAGGCGAGCTTCTTTCTTGGATGTCTTGATAATCCACACTCACACAGACACTATCTAGAACCGCTCACACTCAGATTCTATCTAGAATGTCCGGAAGGTCTAAAGTGATGTTTATTCTGCTTACACTACCGCTCACAGTCTATCTAGAACCTGCAGATGGAACAGAGTGAAGGATATTCTGCACACACTACTGCTCACAGTCAGAGTCTATCTAGAACCTCCAAACGTATTAGTTATGTTTCTTCTGCTCACACTCTGATTTTATCTAGAACCTCCAGAAGAAACAGTGATACTTATTACGCTCACACTTTTTTCTGTTCACACTACTGCTCATGCTCAGAGTTTATCTAGAACGTGCAGATGGAACAGAGTGATGTTCCTTTTGCCTCCAGTCCTGCTCACAATCAGAGTCTGTCTAGAACCTCCAGGCGGAATAGATATGATAATATGATGTTTATTCTGCTCACACTCACACAGAGTGGCAGCATCATAAATCTTCTGCAGAATTCTGATTGGATCTTCTGCTGGGCAGAACTGGACCAGTTCAATTACATTAGCTGGGTTGAAGTTTCAACTGTCTAGCTGATGGTTTGAGGTTCTGCTGAAGACCTCATCTTCATTACTCCACTTGTGTATCGGTTCCACTGGCCACAGAAAAGCCCCAGGGCATGATGCTACCATCACCATGTTTAACAGAATTCCTCAGCTGAGGAGTGAGCACGATGGCCAGCACCCGCCGGCCAGTTCTCAGGTAATGAATATGGAGTGTACCTCACTCACACACACACACACACACACACACACACACACACACACACACACACTCGGTAAAACTGCTGCCTACAGCGCTCTATAGCTCGCCATTGTCTGCTCGGATGACCTGACCTTCTGCCAGAGGTGTGGTTTCAGAGCCAGGCAGGAACAGGCAGCCACGAACCAGCAGTTCCCCACCTCACCCTGATTCAGATCATGGGCACTGATACCCTCCACAAACAGACGGGGGTTCTCACAGATCTCCTACAGAGAGAGAGAGAGAGAGAGAGAGAGAGAGAGAGTGAGAATTAGAAAACATGGTTGAAATGGACGTTTTAATGATTAGAAACTTTTAATGGTAACCATTGGTTACAGTGGTGCCTCAAATGGTAATTCAGTGGTTAAAAATGCACTTTTAAATTCTATTGGTTACGATGAACATTTTAATAGTAATATTAATGGTAAAAATTGTATTTTCAGTTGTTATTTTATTGGTTAAAATATTCATTTGAATGGTACTTTTATTGGAAAAATAGCCATTGAATAGTCATTTCATTAATTAGTAAAACTTTTCATGGTTAAAAAGTACTTTTACTAATAATTTTACTAAAATATCATTTTAATTGTCATTTTACTGGTTCAACCTTCTATTCAATTGTAATTACATTAAATAAGCCAATGCTTGTAGTAGCTGTTGGTACATTTGATACATTTCTTTGGGTAATTTGTCATTTTAATGGAAATTTTGTTGGTTAAAATGGTATTTTTAATGATGTACAAAATGTACAGTGTTTTTACTTTTAAGTTTAAATTGTCAGGTTTTTGGTTACTATGGTTAATGGTTACTACTTTAATTGTAATTTTATTGGTTAAAATGTTTCATTTTAATAGTAATATTGATAGTAAAACTGTATTTTCAATTGTTATTTTATTGGTTAAAATTGTAATTGTAATGGTTAAATAGTCATTTTAATGGTAACCATTGACCTAAATTGATGATTCAGTGGTTAAAATAGCAGTTTTAATGGAAATTTTAATAGTTATGATGAACATTTTAATAGTAATATTAATAGTAACAATTGTATTTTCAATGTTTATTTAATTTGTTAAAATAGTCATTTTAATGAAACTTATTGGGAAAATGGTAATTTTATACTAATTTCATTCATTTGGGAAATTTGTAATTTTCATGATTAAAAAGTATTGGCTAAAATGATCATTTTAATAGTCATTTTATTGGTTAAAATGTATATTTAATGGTCATTTCATTGAATAAACCAATGCTTTTAATAATTGGCGGTACATGTGATACATTTTTTGGTTAAATGGTCATTTTGATGGGAATTGTATTGGTTGCAATGGTCACTGTAATGGTTAAAAGGGTATTTTTAATGATGTGCAAAATGTACAGTGTTTTTACTTTTTAGAATGGTCAGGTTTTTCGTCAAATGGTTTGGTTAATGGTCTACATGAAATAGTCATTTTAGCCAGACCAATACATTTTTGGCCAAATTTACATGTACGTGACATAAAATCTGGTCTAAATATTTAATATTTTGTATTTGGAGATTATTGTAAACATAAGTCAGTTCTTAAAGCTGATGGAGGCGTTGAAGCAGGAAAAATGGACAAGAAGGATCTGAACACTTTCCAAGGTCTTGCGGAGTCCATGCCTCGATGGGTCAGATTTATTTTGGCAGCAATAGGGGGACGGACACAATATGAGGCAGGTGGTTTTCGGCTGTTATTGATATTTCGGTACATGCTGCAGTCATCAAGCCCTGAATCATCTGGACACATTTCCCCAAAGTCCAGAACATTACTGTAGACAAAACAACCAAACTGGTGTTACCCAGCGGTCAGATAAGTGGGTGTTTGTGTTCTCTGTGAGAGCTGAGGCCCGGCTGGGGTTAGATGAGGGGCCGGTCAGTTCCTCATTAAACAGCTGTTAGCATTTCTGCATTGTCACATGTACTCAGCCCTGAAGACCCAGAGGAGGCTGTTTCACTCCTCACTCACACACTCCATATATGGACACTGAACAGCACGTTCTGAATTCACTCTCAGCCTGACCAGTTCGGTCTGGTCAAGCTGGTTGACCAGCATAGTGTTGTCATTTGAGTTTTATGGTATAGCTGGTCTACCAGCATGACCAACCTGACCAACATAGTCAACATGACCAAGCTGGTCGCCCGGCATGACCAAGGTGGTTAGTGAGTATGACCAGCATGACCAACCTGACCAGCATAGTCAAATGGCTTGTCAACTCACTTGTTGACCAAGTTGGTTGACCAAGGTGACCAAAGTGGTTCAGCAGCATTACCAGGCTAGATAACAAGCTATTCAACAAGTTCAATGACCAGCACGACCAAGGTGGTTAGTCAGTATGACCATCATGCCCAAACTGGTTGACCAGCATGACCAAGGTGATTGACCAGTATGACCACCATGACCAAACTGGTTGACAAGTATGACCCAGGTGGTTAGCCAGTATGACCAGAATGACCAAACTGGTTGACAAGTATGACCAAGGTGATTGACCAGTATGACCACCATGACCAAACTGGTTGACAAGTATGACCAAGTTGGTTAGCCAGTATGACCAGCATGACCAAGTTGGTTAGCCAGTATGACCAGCATGTCCAAACTGGTTGACAAGTATGACCAAGGTGATTGACCAGTATGACCACCATGACCAAACTGGTTGACAAGTATGACCCAGGTGGTTAGCCAGTATGACCAGCATGACCAAGCTAGACAACCAGCTAGTTAACAAGCTTGATGACTAGCATGACCAAGGGGGTTGGCCAGCATGACGAGCATGACCACTGGTCAACCAGCTTGGTCAAGTTGGTCATACTGTTTGACCAGCTAGTCTATCAAACTACCGCTGTTTATCCCTGCCTATTCACACAGACGCTAGAAGGAGTGTTTCCTTCCACTCACTGGCCATTTTATTAGAACCCCCTACCTTGTGCTTCCACTTACTGGTCACTTTATTAGAAACACCTGACAATGAATGGAAGAATGTGGATTACTTTGTTACCATAATATATATATATATATATATATATATATATATTATGGTAACAAAGTAGACCTGTTTGGTAGGGTTTCCGATAAAATGGCCACTCACTATGAAGTATAAACCCATGCTGACCCTGCATTCCAAAACACCACACACTCCTGAGAACCAGCACTGGAAAACAATCAGTGTGGAGTGTGTTTGAACTACTGATTACTATCATTAATCTCGGCCCGACTGTGAACCAAACACACACACACACACACACGCAGACACACACACACACACACTGGAAGAAGGCAAATGGGAAACAGAACAGTCTGCAAACCAAGCTTGGTCAACAGTAACATCAGCGCTGGGAGGTGATGAGGGGCGTGGTCAGCTGACGGGGCAGGTTGTGACGTGGAGGGTGAGCTATGTGGATTTAGAGGCTGATAGAAAGATTTCCTTCCCTAAAGCCTCTTTTAATGAACCTAATCTGCTCCTCAGCGAACGCTCTGTCCGGAGAGATCCACTCCGTAGCTGAAGATCATGTGGTTTATAAATCCTGCACTTTACTCTGTATCCCACGGGTTCTTCACTTTCATAACTACAGTATACAACATCAGTCTCATAGGCCCTACAATAGAGCCCTGAGGGACTCCACAAGACCTGCTAAACTAAAGTGTTATTAAATCATTTGTTATTGTCTCTGCATGAGGATTAATAACTGAGTAACAAACCTGGGGTTCATTATTACTGTTTCCAAAACACGTCTAATTTAGTGTGGTCAATATTATTTTACTATAATATTCTATATTAATACATATAGTATTATATATTTAGTATATTATACTGTATATTGTCTATTTCTCTCTATATTACTTTATATTATGTATGATTTATTTTACTATTATTATTTTATAATACCTATTTTAATCCATACAACCTATATTACCTATGTTAGTGTATATTAATTATTTGGTTAATATTGATTATATAGGACATATTTCATCACTTCATCACGTCATGCAAACACTTGTTTTAATAGCATCAGAATTGTATGAGTAGACCAATAGAAATGCAATAGAAATGTAATAAACAGCTGATTTCTCACCCCAGGTCTTTTCCACTCCACCCTGCCGGGCAGTGGGGTTCTGTAGTAGAGGGAGCTGTTGGTGCAGGGGAACTCTGGATCCTCAAACAGCTTCTTCTGCTCCACACACTCCTTCTTCAGCTCGGAGTAGTGCTGGTTCTTATACACAACCACCGTGGAGAACATGGCTCTGTCCTACTGGAAAGCATGGAGTGACATTCAGAGCAGAAATCAGTGGAACTGATGCTAATTAACACTTTCTAGAGTTATTATTATTAAGACATGTTTTGTCATATAAAACACATGTAAATTCTATTTATTTATTTAATATGTTATATAAATCATATATATACTAAAATAAATGTAATTTGTTTAATTAATATTTAAAAAGTTAAATAAACCTGCTTCATAAATAATCTACACAAAAATGAATAAAAGGGTTCTTTGAGCAATGCAATAGAAGAAGCACATTTGGAGAAGAGATGTGGGAGTGTGTAGAACCTCTAAACTGGTAAAGAATCTTATTATGAAGTGAAGTTTTTTAAATATCTATTTTAAAAAAATGGATCTAAAGGATCTTCTATTAATCCAAGAAAAGTTAGTAGCAGCTTTATTAGTTTTCTAATAATAGGCAGAATAATTGATTATGGCAAATAATTATAATAATAATAATAAAAACAACAACAACAATAATAATAATAACAATAATAATAATGCTAAAATATTTAGCCATATTACATATCGGTATATAAAACCATAATGGTTAAAGACTGGTAAAAGATCATTTTACCAATAAGAACAGCATTATTATAATATTTAATCAATAGAATAGAATTATATTATATTTCATTACATTACATTACATTATATTATTCAAGGAGACTTTATTGTCATTCGCATCACATGTGGTACATGGGGTGGAACGAAATTGTGGTACCCAAGGACCCAGTTTTACCCAGACAGCAGTACTTAAATAAATAAAATATACATAAATATATAAAAATATATGTAAAAATGAAAATAAAATACAGAGAGATATAACATTATATATGTTATATAATTATATTTTATAACACATTATATTATGTCTATATTAAATTTAATTAAATTAAATTAAATTCTAACTCATGTACAGTCTTTTTCAGTGTTCGAACCTTTAGTAAGTGATTACAAATTAGCATCAAAATATTTGTACATAAAAAATGTTAAAATGCTGACAGCTAAATATCAGACATATCAGACATATTAGACATACAGACATATTAGACATATCAGACATATCAGACATACAGACATATCAGACATATCAGGCATATCAGACATACAGACATACAGACATATCAGACATACAGACATATCAGACATACAGACATATCAGGCATATCAGACATACAGACATACAGACATATCAGACATACAGACATATCAGACATATCAGACATACAGACATATCAGGCATATCAGACATACAGACATACAGACATATCAGACATATCAGACATACAGACATATCAGACATACAGACATATCAGACATACAGACATATCAGATATACAGACATATCAGACATACAGACATATCAGACATATTAGACATACAGACATATTAGACATATCAGACATATCAGACATACAGACATATCAGATATACAGACATATCAGACATACAGACATATCAGACATACAGACATGCTGCCAAAATGTCAAACTGATCATTCTGATGAACACAGATCTGCTCTCAGATCTGAGTAAAGTGTTTTTACGATGTTTGTGGAGAGGTCAGAAAGTTAAAATAGCTGAAGATCCCCAGCTGACCGTTTCATACTTTAATGGGAGATCTTTGATCTTTCTGGAATTTTCTATTTGTATCCTTTTCAGACAGACATTATTATTACCAATATTGGCCTGTCTGCAGGACGAAGCTGTAAGCCTTGTTTTAACAGATTAGTTTCTGCTGATGTTTTATAGGGGTTATTTCTGGGTTCACAGACAGACAGACAGCCGCTGAGAACGCCATGAGAACGCTTGCAGGAGTGAGAATGCATGGATGTCCGCTTTTGATGCTTTTTTATGAGTTTTGATGCTGTGCAGACATATCCCTTCCTAAATGACAGATGTCAAAATGTATAAAATGGATAAAATGATAATATATAATATAATCTATAAACTCTGTATATGACAGAATGTGTTACTGTAAGCTAGAACAGTATATATGATATATATATATATATATATATATATATATATATATATATATATACACACATGCAGATTACCAACTACTCCTTGTTTTATGAAGAGGGTATTTTGTGTAATTCAGTGTATAAAGCAACTATATATGTAAAGCAAAAACCTTGACTCTAAATATGTAATATATTATAACTAAACTTTGCAGTATATATACGCACACTAATACATACATACAGACATACATATATATGTGTGTGTGTATGTGTAAATATATATATATATTTACACATATTATAAACACACACACATTATATATATATATATATATATATATATATATATATATATATATATATATATATATATATTGTATATATCTATAGTGATTTATCACTTCTGTTTACTCTAATGTATTTAAATGTTTGTCAGTACTGTGTGGGAAGGTCTGTCACAATTACTGAATTACACACAAATACCCTCTTCATAAAACAGCACTGAGTAGTTGGTAATCTGCATGTATATTATTATTATATATACAGTGTATTATTTAACTAAAATTAGAAGTATATATGTACACACATGGACAAAATTGTTGGTACCCCTTAGTTAATTAAAGAAAAACACACTTTGGTCACAGAAATAACTTGAGTCTGAAAGTCATAATAAATTAAAATGCTATGAAAATTAACCAATGAAAGTCAGACATTGCTTTTCAACCATTGCGTCAACAGAATTATTAAAAAAAAATAAAATCATGAAATAGGCCTGGACAGAAATGATGGTACTCTTAACTTCTGCACCTCTCAGCAGGTATTTTGGTCCACTCCTCATGAGCAAACTGCTCCAGTTGTCTCAGGGTTGAAGGGTGCCTTTTCCAGACGGCATGTTTCAGCTCCTTCCAAAGATGCTCAATAGGATTTAGGTCAGGGCTCATAGAAGGCCACTTCAGAATAGTCCAATGTTTTACTCTTAGCCATTCTTGGGTGTTTTTAGCTGAGTTTTGGGTCATTATCCTGTGGCAAGACCAATGACCTGCGAATGAGACCAAGCTTTCTGACACTGGGCAGCACATTTCTCTCTAGAATTCCTTGATAGTCTTGAGATTTCATTGTACCCTGCAAAGATTCAAGACACCCTGTGCCAGACGCAGCAAAGCAGCCCCAGAACATCACAGAGCCTCCTCCATGTTTCACAGTAGGGACAGTGTTCTTTTCTTGATATGCTTCATTTTTCCGTCTGTGAACATAGAGCTGATGTGCCTTGGCAAAAAGTTTCATTTTTGTCTCATCTGTCCATAGGACATTCTCCCAGAAACTTTGGGGCTTGTCAACATGTAGTTTGGCAAATTCCAGTTTGGCTTATTTATGATTTGTTTTCAACAATGGTGTCCTCCTTGGTCGTCTCCCATGAAGTTCACTTTGGCTCAAACAGTGACGGATGGTGTGATCTGACACTTATGTTCCTTGATCTTGAAGTTCACCTTTAATCTCTTTAGAAGTTTTTCTGGGCTCTTTTGTTACCATTCGTATTTTCTGTCTCTTTGATTTGTCATCAATTTTCCTCCTGCAGCCACGTCCAGGGAGGTTGGCTACAGTCCCATAGATCATAAATGTCTGAATAATATGTGCAGCTGTAGTCACAGGAACATCAAGCTGCTTGGAGATGGTCTTATAACCTTTACCTTTAACATGCTTGTCTAGAATTTTCTTTCTAATCTCCTGAGACTCTTTCCTTCACTTCCTCTGTGTCCATGTTGAGTGTGGTACACACCATGTCACCAAACAGCACAGTGACTACCTGTAGTCCTATATACACACACACACACACACTACAATAAGCAGTATATATATATACACACACACTACAATAAGCAGTATATATACACACACACACACTACAATAAGCAGTATATATATACACACACACACACTACAATAAGCAGTATATATATACACACACACACTACAATAAGCAGTATATATATATATATATACACACACACACTACAATAAGCAGTATATATATACACACACACTACAATAAGCAGTATATATATATATATACACACACACACTACAATAAGCAGTATATATATACACACACACTACAATAAGCAGTATATATATACACACAGTACAATAAGCAGTATATATATACACACACAGACTACAATAAGCAGTATATATATACACACACTACAATAAGCAGTATATATATATACACACACACTACAATAAGCAGTATATATATATACACACACACTACAATAAGCAGTATATATATATATACACACACTCTACAATAAGCAGTATATATATACACACACACTACAATAAGCAGTATATATATACACACACTACAATAAGCAGTATATATATACACACACACTACAATAAGCAGTATATATATACACACACTACAATAAGCAGTATATATATACACACACACTACAATAAGCAGTATATATATACACACACTACAATAAGCAGTATATATATATATACACACACTACAATAAGCAGTATATATATACACACACACTACAATAAGCAGTATATATATACACACACTCTACAATAAGCAGTATATATATACACACACACTACAATAAGCAGTATATATATACACACACACTACAATAAGCAGTATATATATACACGCACACTCTACAATAAGCAGTATATATATACACACACACTATGATAAGCAGTATCTATATATATATACACACACACTACAATAAGCAATATATACACACACACACACACACTACAATAAGCAGTATATATATACACACACACTACAATAAGCAATATATATACACACACACACACACACACACTACAATAAGCAGTATATATATACACGCACACTCTACAATAAGCAGTATATATATACACACACACTATGATAAGCAGTATCTATATATATATATACACACACACTACAATAAGCAATATATATACACACACACACACACACACACACACTACAATAAGCAGTATATATATATATATGCACACACACACTACAATAAGCAGTATATATATACACACACACTATGATAAGCAGTATCTATATATATATATACACACACACTACAATAAGCAATATATATACACACACACACACACACACACACACACACACTACAATAAGCAGTATATATATATATATATATATATACACACACACACACACTACAATAAGCAGTATATATATATATATATACACACACACACACACACACTACAATAAGCAGTATATATATATATATATATACACACACACACACACTACAATAAGCAGTATATAGCTGAGGCTACCACACACCTGAGTCCAGAACCTGAACAGTAGAACGATGTGTTGGGTTAACTCCTGTTAAAGAAAGCATGATTTATGGTGCTACGCTATCGAAGCTTCAGTCTGACCCCAGTCTGATCACCAGTCTGATCCCAGTCTGACCCCAGTCTGATCACCAGTCTGATCCCAGTCTGACCCCAGTCTGATCACCAGTCTGATCCCAGTCTGAACGCAGCCCGATTCTAATCAGAGCGAGGCTGAGTTACTCTGAGCTGGTCTTACTGGGCTTCACTCACTCTTACACTACACTCACAACACACACACACACACTGCATCAGAGCTGTTAGCTACTACACACTCCGTAGTTTACCTGGATTTACCTGCTAAAGGTGTTAAAAGAGAACAAGTAACTTACACAAACTGCTGCGTCATCCAGCGTGTTTCTGCAGGTAAACTGAAGAATTCCTGCAGTCGCACCAACCCCCCAACACTACCTGCGCTCTGTGTGTGTGTGTGTGTGTGTGTGTACCACACCCTCATCTTCCTATCTCCTGAATGGCGGGAGTACCTGTTCTACAGGTACAGGTCTGGAGCTGTGAGGCTACTGTAGCTAACAGAGAATAGAAACCTATTCCCCACCAATTAGCACTGGAGCTGTGAGGCTACTGTAGCTAACAGAGAATAGAAACCTATTCCCACCAATTAGCACTGGAGCTACGAGGCTACTGTAGCTAACAGAGAATAGAAACCTATTCCCCACCAATTAGCACTGGAGCTACGAGGCTACTGTAGCTAACAGGCAATGGAAGCCTATACCCCACCAATTAGCACTGGAGCTATGAGGCTAATGTAGCTAACAGGTAAAGAAAGCTCATGCCCCACCAATTAGCACTGGAGCTGTGAGGCTAATGTAGCTAACAGGTAATGGAAGCCTATACCCCACCAAATAGCACTGGAGCTACGAGGCTAATGTAGCTAACAGGTAATGAAAGCTCATGCCCCACCAATTAGCACTGGAGCTATGATGCTAATGTAGCTAACAGGTAATGAAAGCTCATTCCCCACCAATTAGCACTGGAGCTACGAGGCTAATGTAGCTAACAGGTCTGAGTTATTTAATGACTGAATTTATGACTGTGCTGATAAAACTGAGGGCTTCCACAGGAACATTGACACACAGTTCCTCCACTGCTCCACAGCTCCTCAATGCTGGGGGGCTTTATACCCCTCTAGCCCACGCCTGGCATTATTAGGCAGCATGGAGCCAATAGGGTCATGATGTTGATCTGCTCCAGAGAGTCCTATTCTATTGGCAGTACTTCTTCTCTACAGGGACTAGACAAGCTGTGTGTGCATGAATGCACTAGTGAGCCAGGTATGATAGAGAGGCAGACACTGCAGCTATAAAAATAGTGTGTGTGTGTGTGTGTGTGTGTGTGTGTGTGTGTGGGTCCACAGTGATAATGCTGACATTATGCAGATACATGATAAAAAGTACAGCCACTTATAAACACACACACACACACACACACACACACACACATGTTATTTTTATATCTGCAGTGCACTGCATACCTTGCTCACTAGTGCATTCAAGAACACACACACACACACACACACACACACACACACACACACACACACACATACACACACTCACATTAATATTTGAACTGTTCTACTGCCAGTATCAGTATCATCATCATCATCATCATACTGGATATTAATGTTATTAGAGCTTCATACTGGATATTAATGTCATTAGAGATTCATACTGGATATTAATGTCATTAGAGCTTCATACTGGATATTAATGTTATTAGAACTTCATTCTGGATATTAATGTCATAGAGCTTCATACTGGATATTAATGTTATTAGAGCTTCATACTGGATATTAATGATATTAGAACTTCATACCAGATATTAATGTTATTAGAGCTTCATACTGGATATTAATGTTATTAGAGCTTCATACTGGATATTAATGTCATTAGAGCTTCATACTGGATATTAATGATATTAGAGCGCTTCATACTGGATATTAATGATATTAGAACTTCATACCAGATATTAATGTTATTAGAGCTTCATACTGGATATTAATGTTATTAGAGCTTCATACTGGATATTAATGATATTAGAACTTCATACCAGATATTAATGTTATTAGAGCTTCATACTGGATATTAATGTTATTAGAGCTTCATACTGGATATTAATGTCATTAGAGCTTCATACTGGATATTAATGATATTAGAGCTTCATACTGGATATTAATGATATTAGAACTTCATACCAGATATTAATGTTATTAGAGCTTCATACTGGATATTAATGATATTAGAACTTCATACCAGATATTAATGTTATTAGAGCTTCATACTGGATATTAATGTTATTAGAGCTTCATACTGGATATTAATGTCATTAGAGCTTCATACTGGATATTAATGATATTAGAGCTTCATACTGGATATTAATGATATTAGAACTTCATACCAGATATTAATGTTATTAGAGCTTCATACTGGATATTAATGTTATTAGAGCTTCATACTGGATATTAATGTCATTAGAGCTTCATACTGGATATTAATGTTATTAGAACTTCATACTGGATATTAATGTCATTAGAGCTTCATACTGGATATTAATGATATTAGAGCTTCATACTGGATATTAATGTCATTAGAGCTTCATACTGGATATTAATGTTATTAGAGCTTCATACTGGATATTAATGATATTAGAGCTTCATAATGGATATTAATGTCATTAGAGCTTCATACTGGACATTAATGTCATTAGAGCTTCATACTGGATATTAATGTTATTAGAACTTCATACTGGATATTAATGTCATTAGAGCTTCATACTGGATATTAATGATATTAGAGCTTCATACTGGATATTAATGTTATTAGAGCTTCATACTGGATATTAATGATATTAGAACTTCATACCGGATATTAATGTTATTAGAGCTTCATACTGGATATTAATGTTATTAGAGCTTCATACTGGATATTAATGTCATTAGAGCTTCATACTGGATATTAATGTTATTAGAACTTCATACTGGATATTAATGTCATTAGAGCTTCATACTGGATATTAATGATATTAGAGCTTCATACTGGATATTAATGATATTAGAACTTCATACCAGATATTAATGTTATTAGAGCTTCATACTGGATATTAATGTTATTAGAGCTTCATACTGGATATTAATGTCATTAGAGCTTCATACTGGATATTAATGTTATTAGAACTTCATACTGGATATTAATGTCATTAGAGCTTCATACTGGATATTAATGTCATTAGAGCTTCATACTGGATATTAATGATATTAGAGCTTCATACTGGATATTAATGTTATTAGAGCTTCATACTGGATATTAATGATATTAGAACTTCATACCGGATATTAATGTTATTAGAGCTTCATACTGGATATTAATGTCATTAGAGCTTCATACTGGATATTAATGTTATTAGAACTTCATACTGGATATTAATGTCATTAGAGCTTCATACTGGTATTAATGATATTAGAGCTTCATACTG
>NC_132878.1:1757785-1784727 GCF_030463535.1 Salminus brasiliensis | reverse complement strand
CACATCGTCAGCGGACACAGAGGAACAGGTTAGAAACCACAGAACACGAAGGGTCTAAAACCGCCCCTAAAAGAGGCTTAAAATAACAGCAGACAGTAAAACAGTCGAGTGACCAGAAGAAGAAGAGGAAGAGGAGGAGAAAGAGGAGTGTTACAGTGACGACAGCAGAGCATGCAGGCTGTGGGGAACCGGAGAAGATCCGATCATGTCAAAGAGATGATAATTACTGTTTTTTTTTCATTTTTTTTTCATTTTATTGATTTTGTTTTATATTGACTTCAGTGATGAAGCAAAGGAGATTAGCAAGCACACAGATCAGAGTCTAGCGACAAACTGACCCCAAAACTGACCCCAAAACTGACCCTAAACTACAGAACAGTATCCTAATCTTATTCTACACACCAGACCCAGGAGGGCCCCATTTACAAAGTCAAAGAGTTAAAAAGACCTATTTACAAGAGCATGTTCTCCTGCTGGAGGACTGGCGGAGGACCCTGTGGAGCACCCTGTGGAGCACCCTGTGGAGCAGCAGGGCTGAGGACAACTGCACAGATGCAGCTTCCTGTTGGAGACACATTTCTCTTTCCAGTTGCGTAAATATTACCAACAGTATCTGGGTCAGAACATCTCCAGAACATCGGGCAGGTCTTGTGGGGTGTTCCTGGAATGCAGTGGTCAGCACATTGTTAAAGTGTAAGATCTTCAGAGGTGTCAGATAACTTCCTTAACTTACTAATAAAACCCCTCTCCAGATAAATCTCTCCATCCAGGAAAGTGTGAGTCTGATCCTGATTGGATGAGAAGTATAAACAGACACCATTCTGACTCCCTATTGGTTTATAAGAGATCCATCACACCTGCACACGTCCCGTCCCTCTCCAGCGAGCTCACAGCAGACGTCTGTAGTCTAGTATGAAGACTGTGTCCGTGGCAGAGACTCAAGAGAGCTGCAGTGAAACGTCCCGACTGAGCCCCACATTTACATTCCAATAAAGCTTATTGATCACACGCCTCTGAAGTCTGACTTTCTGCAGCTTTACAGAACTTCTAGACAACGACTCCTCATATTTTCCTCCATGAAGCTCATGTTGATGCTCAGTAGAGCACAGAGACGCTCCTTTAATAGAGCTGATATTACTGAAATGCTTCATTTTCAATGGGCAGATCTGCAGCTGAAACAGGAGCCTAGTGCAGCCCAACATTTTTAACATCGACATTTTAATAGATCTTCCTCCTCATTATGACTTTTAGAGAAATGGGGTTTTGGGGAGGGGGGGGGGGGTAGTGCACTATAGAGCCCTGTGGCGCGGCCTAAGCTTTCAGCTTTTGTTTTCCTTCCATTACTTTTACTTTTCTACTTGAAGTCGTTCTGAAACCAGTACTTTTACACTTTTACTGGAGTAAAAAGCTTCAGTTGATACTTCAGCTTCTATAGAAGTCTTTTAAACCCTCGTATCTCCACTTGATACTATCCTGAGGAATGAGTGATGATACTTTTGACACCTTTGAAGATCTTTGAGGAACTTTTGGAGGTTCTTTAATTTGAAACTGTGGAAAGAACATTAAGAGGTTTCTCCACAGTTTCAAACATCGTGAGCATCTACTACTTCGTTTTTAAGAGTGTTTGATGTTGTGCAGATTTGGAAAAGTGTGCTTGTTTAATCCACCCTTAAAAGATCAAGAAGCAGAAGTGAAATACATAAAAAAAAAAAAATCCTGTTAATAACCTGTAGCTGTGATAGAAATGTACCGACGCGAAACAGAACCTTAAACAGAACCTGAAATTCCAAAAACATCATAGTGAGTGGAGCAGTAGTACCATCTCCAATAAACAAAAATAAAGAGACCTCCTGCAAAACCTCACCTCTGAGAGAGCTGAGATACTGTGCAGGTTTGGAAAAGTGTGCTACTTTAGTGCACCCTTAAAAGTAATGGCTAGAAGAACCACATTCAGAACCGTATAACATCAAGGTTCTGTATCTAATGAGTTGAGAGCCCTGCCAGTGAAGACCGACCGCTGTGTTTTTAAGAGCGTACGAAATATTTACGCAACTGGAAGGAGATGTGGACGTGCCTCAGCCTGGGTTCTACTGCTACGTTCCGAAACATGTAGGTTCTGCGATCTACGTGGACGAGACGTGAAGAACAGAAGTATAAAAAATGAGTCTGTGGTGAAATGAAACATGGAGGAGGAGAGCTGTGTGTGGGAAAAGGTGGAGGTGGAGGGTGGTGCTTTTCACTCACACTTTATGTTACTTCCATCGTTGGCGTCCCTTCAAGGCTAGAACGTCCCAAAAAGTGGTCATCTCCCGTCTTTTTAAAAAAGTACGTTGAGATCTCCCACTGTTAAAATGACAAGATCTTTGAGGAGCGTTTTGGAGGTTCTTCAGTTTTATAAAACTGTGGAGAAACATCCACAGGAAGGTGCTACCTAGGAACCTTGATTCTTAAGGAGCTAAAGCTTATTTTAGCGTTAAATTCACGAAGTTCCTCATAGTTGGATCCACATAGTAGCCTAAAGGAACTCTAGGAACCTTAATTCATTCATGAGTTCTTTCATACTGAGGAAAGGTTCTTACAGGCTACAGTAGTGAGAATCATAGTGAGTTCTTGGAGGAACCTAGAGGTTCTTTAAGTACTCATTGTTGACGGTACATCGTATTAACATGGATTTCGGTTCAAATGAAAATCATCGTAATGGAGGGACGTACTGGGTCGACCCTGTGCAAGGCGAGGGAAAACCTCCTCTGCTGTCCGGCAGTACATGCAGATGGCTTTGGATTTTGGGCCTGGATACACGGAGGAGATGTAGCTGCTGAAAGACCAGAACTTGGTTCTAAATAAACATTTTATTGCCAAGCTAGAACCACCAAATCCATCCCACCAGCCAAGAAAACGTTCATGACACTTTATGTTAGATGGTCCTCAAAAGATCATCTACAAGTGCCAAAGGTTATTATTTTCTCCAACATTATTCACAGGGTGAGAAAGGGGTTCTAAAGGGTTCTGAAGTAAACAGAACTTAGGAGCTATGGATGGAACCGGAAAAATGTATAATACAATTAAAAGAACCAGATCCTTAATCATTTTTTGTCTCTGCAATGGAAACCCTTGTGATGGTTATTTAAAGAACCATATGGTTCTTTATAGCCATGTATAGAACCAAGTCAAGGAACCCAAGTTCACCCTAACGTTAGGCCAGTCTATTAAGATACACTAGTCCTGCTTCATTTTAGATGGTCCTCAAGATGTCCGAACTATTGGGTTAAAGATTTGGTTGATCTGGTTCTTGATATGTTCTTCAGTAAAAAAGAACCCTTGTTATTGTAAGAGTTATGGATAGAACCATGAAAACGACATAAAAGAACCCTCTCAGAAGCCCTAATACCTGTTTTTTAATTTCTGTATGATGGAAGCCCTTTGTGTATACGGTTCCTTTAAGACTGTAGAGCCGTGTATAGCACCAAAAAAAGGGTTCCACGCTTGTTACGAGTCAAGGAACCCCTTTCCACCCCAAACTGAGGCCAGTCAGCTGATATACATGTTGATAGGCCTCAACAGAGTATCTATAGACGTCCACATTAATAGCAGAAGTGTGTTCTTCAAAGGTTCTTTAGCAAAAAGAACCTTAATCGGTTCTTTGCCTAGTTTTTTTTCTCCATGCTGGAAACCTTTGTGTATACCTGTTAGCTACATTAGCCTTGTAGCTCCAGTGCTAAAACTAAACGTGACTTGGCTGATTGACTACGCTCAGTGAAAGGGAGGAAACTGGCTGAGAACTCATCCTTCAGCTCAGAACGTTCCTAGATGGCTTTCTGAGGTTCTTCTGGGTGTATCCAGGCCCACAGACCCCTGTAAGTGAACCCTATAGCACCAAGGGAAGCACCAGTAGTAGAGCTGATTAACATCAGAATCGCCTGAGAGTAGAGTCATAATGCCAAGCTGGGCGAAGCTAGACTGTAGACAAGCGCTGGTGGAGGAGAAGCCCCAACAAACCAGGTTCCACTGATAGATACTTCTCAAAGAGAGAGCCGCTGATTTAAGACCAGCTTATAAACGCAATATAGGGACAAAAGTATTGGGACGCCTCCACATTCCACCTACAGGAGCTTTAATATAATATGGCATCCCATTCGAAACCCCTCTGCAGCTCTACCAGCAGCAGCAGGTCTGGAGCTCTGCTGCAGTTACTGGGTCAGTTGGAGGCTTTTCTGCACTCTGCTCTGAGCTCAGCACTCGGCCCTGACCCCGCTCTGTAACTTTACGTGGTCTGACAGACACTCGGTGGCTGAGCTGCTCTCTGTGAGCTGTTCCTCCTAAACTCTTCCACTGTTCAATAATAACACCACTCACAGCTGATGGAGGAAGATCTAGGAGGGAGGAGATTTCACCAGCTGACTTGTTGTTGTTGGTGCAGCGGTGTCTCCTATTACATACAGAACCACGCTGGAGTTCAGTGAGCTCTTCAGAACCTCCCGTTCTTTCACTGATGTGTGGAGGAAAGACAGACTGCAGGGCTAGAGGGTGGAGTTTATACAGCTGTGGTGATGGGACAGACTCAGACACCTGAATTCAATGATTTAGAGGTGCGTCCAAATACTTTTGCTCTCTTTGTGTATGTTTCTGTAGCGTACAGGTGCTGGTCAGGACTAGAATTGGGAACCTTGGGGAACCACTGAAAAGTCTGATCCTAGACCAGAGTTCTTCCTCTGAGAAGTTTGGTACAGGGGACTCTGACCCATGGTGCGCTGGTCCATTGCAGTGACGCTGGACGCCCCCTTGCACACGGTCATTCTTACAGAGTGGGTTTTTATGGTTGAGCTCTTTTTGCATTGCATGTGTCTCAAAACTGCGTTACATCATTACGATTGTCTCACTGCGTTTCTACATCAGACTCAGTCTTAGACCTAGTCTCAGACTCAGCACAGTCTCAGACAGTCTGAGACTACTCAGCAATCTCAGACTCAGAGTCAGACTCATTCTCAGACTCACCCGTCAATCTTAGACTCTGTAATCTCAGACTCCGTAATCTCAGACTCACTCCAGTGTCAGACTCAGACTCAGTCTCAGACATAGACTTGCCCGTCTCACCAGTCTCAGACTCACCCCAGTTTAAGACTGAGTCTTGGACTCCCCCAGTCTAAGACTCAGACTCCCCCAGTCTAAGACTCAGTCTATGACTCACTCCAGTCTCAAACTCAGTCTTAGACTCACCCCAGTTTAAGACTAAGTCTTGGACTCCCCCAGTCAAAGACTCAATCTCAGACTCACTCCAGTGTCAGACTCAGTCTCAGACATAGACTTGCCAGTCTCACCAGTCTCAGACTCACCCCAGTTTAAGACTGAGTCTTGGACTCCCCCAGTCAAAGACTCAATCTCAGACTCAGTCTCACCAGTCTCAGGCGTAGGCACCCTCTCAGTCTCAATCTCAGACTGACTTAGTCTTAAACTCACCTCAGTCTCAGACTCACCACAACATCCCTTCAGTTCCCACCTTTAAATCTGAGCTAAATCAGATCGAACTGATATAAACTCAAAGTTTAAAACTGGCATTGTCTTAAATCTCAAAAATGAGCCGCCACCATGTTTAACAGCTGAGGAACCCCTAAAGATCTGCAAGCTTTTCCTGGAGTGAGTCCAACATTACAGACAGTGAAACTTTGGCTTGGTTTATACTAGAACAGAAGAACAGTACTAGAAAGGTACTAGAACCGTACTAGAACAGAAGAACAGTACTAGAACAGTAGGCTGGGCTGGTACTCAAGGCTGGGTGAAGTATTGGCTGTACTGCAGAGCTAATGTGGGGCTTTCTCGTCTCCAGTCACCTTCAGGGTAATTAATTCTCAGACGGCTAAGTTGATTTGATGTTTGCTGCTGAGTTGGATGTCAGTGTTTCCGTGGCAACCGCCGAGGTGGGGGTGGGGGTGGGCTAAATGGTGACGGACTCATGATTGGAATAATAACACAAGCTTTTCTAATGCTTTTATTTCCTCGCTTTTGTCACGGCTAGTCTCTCTCTCTCCCTCTCTCTCTCTCTCTCTCTCTCTCTCTCTCTCTGTCTCTCTCTCTCTCTCTCTCTCTCTCTCTTTCTCTCTCTCTCTCTCTGTCTCTCTCTCTCTGTCTCTCTCTCTCTCTGTCTCTCTCTCTCTGTCTCTCTCTCTCTGTCTCTCTCTCTTTCTGTGATGGTTTTGTGCCACATCTATTCTTCTACCAAATAAAAAGGACTCCACCCCTAACCGTCACACACACACACACACACACACACACACACACACTGCATTGAACCCCAGGTAAGACAGCACCAGCGAGACTCCATTTGGTCGCTGGGACGACCCAAACATAGGCCTCATTCACGTTCCAGCGTTTAAATCTTACGCCTGTGTTAAAAACGTCTATTCAGCCTTAAAACTGCTTTAAAAAGAAGCCAAAGCCGCCGGCTTCTTTCTGCTGTCAGAGAACAAGCTGCCGTAATGACTCCAGCCTCGCGACACTAAACCCCTCATTAGCAGTGAAGGGGGGAGCGCCTGAATGAGGGACTTTCCATCTCCTCAGTGAAAGAAAGGAGGACCGGCTGTAAAAACGCTGCTCACTGATTCACTCCTGCCGATTACAGAGAGCCATGACCCTTCACTCCCTTCAAACACAGTCCCGTTCTGACCATTAGGGGTGCAATTCTCCCACCTCACAGTTCCACGATTCCAGATCAATTCTAACCTCAAATCTCAAATTTCACCAAGACTTGATTTGATTGCAATTATTTAGAAACTGGTCAATTTTATGACATAATCACTAATTTCACAATTTTATCCTGATTTCTTTCGATTTTTAGATATCATAAAATTACACATTTTAAAAATTTGATTCTTTTGAAAAAAAGTGAATAAATTACTTTAAAAAGGCAAAAAATTATCATGAATTCACAAATTTCATCATAACTCATCAGTTGATTTACAAACGTTTTCCTTGATTTTTCAGTGAATTCAGTGAATTAATGCTAAATGTTAAATATAATTCTTGATTATAATCAATTAAAAATACAATTAATAAATTACAATTCTGTAAGATGTCTGATGAAATCTTACACTTCAATAAAATTTCTATTTGATTTAATGAAACTATTTTGCCACATTTTTAAGTGGATCAACTTTTTACACGGGATATTAAATTAAATTAAATTAAACCTGTAATCAAAACTGATGCTCTCAATCCATTAATCTTTTACACCCCTAAAGGCAATCCTGCTTTGTCCAGGTTTGTAGTAGAGATTCTATTCTCAGTGGAACTTGAATTACTAATATTAATAAACAGTTTGGTGCAGAGGAGTGTGTGTTAGTTAATGTGCTCAGTTGTGGGTTATTTCTGTGGATATTGGATATTGGCCTCATATCCATATCAATGGAACAGTAAATATGGAAAATGTCATATGATGGTGAACGCACTGTGCAGTGCATGGAAACAAGAAACATACAAAAATAACCCAGAAATAAAAAAATGAATATTATTTGATTACAGTCAAAACAAGAAGTGGAATAAGGTCTCATTTTAATTGAAAAAAGGAGAGTTAATACACAGAATGACATCACTGAAACAAGTCACGATGACACAGCAAGAAATACATCATCATCTTCATCATCATCATCATCATCATCAGAGAGGAAGGTGAAATTTTATCCTTAAACCAAAGGAGTTTGAGAAAATCGGCACCATATTGAGGAGAATTACCCTAAAATAGCCTACTACAAAAACCAGCAAACAGCTTCAATCTAGCAGTACCAGATGAGAAATGTAGTGTTTATAACTGATCACCACTTCAAATGAAACGAGAGATAGAAAGAGAGAGAGCGAGAGAGAGAGAGAGATTTACAAACAGTTAAACAGTTCCGGTGTGAACGAACATTGGGAGTTTTATTAATTTTCTTTTTTTTTCTATTTATATTAAAAAAACACAAGAATGTAAAAAAAAAGGCACCACAGAAGGTGAGATACTGTCACACCTTCCACTGTTAATGGTGGCAAAAGTAGTCATAATAGTTACAAATTTAATAATCATAATAATAATAATAATAATATTAATACAATTGTTGAAATGCCTTATGTGGAAAAATGTGAGCAAGAGGAGAGTGAATATACAGATTATTTATATTTTTTTATATTGTTTTGTTTGTTGATGTTGAAATGAGACATTGTGAAGATATTATACTATGAGGAGTGACCGGTTTTGTTTTTTGCATTTTTTTTATATATGAAGGTCACCAAACAAAAAATCTGAATTACCAAATCCGGTAGTGCTAAAAGCTGCTTCAACTGCTCGAATTTGAAAACTTTCTGAAATTCTGATTTTGAATTCAAGTTTAATGAAATCGTTAAAAACTGGAGTGGATTTTGACAGAAATGCTGAATTTCAGTAAGACAGCGATTTATGACCCAAAGCATTCAAACTAAATTAGACATTCTTTTGCAACTCTTATTTCTTCTCTGAAGAGAGGACACACCACCATGCATTAAAACAAAAAGAGATGTTGCTCATCCCCGTCGTTTTTAATTATAGAAAATCTAAAATTTTCTAAAATGTAAAAATGCTCAAGGCTGTTTTTCATATTCTCTTTAAATGAGTTTCTAACTAGTTTGACTCATGCCTATATGTACACCAGAGGAACTTAAACCTTCAAGACCTTCAATTCAACACAACTTTGGCTTTGAAAGATGTTTCAACTCCCAATTCACCTTAAAACAACATACCAGACTTTCCAACTTTCCTCTTGCAGGAAAAATTCATATTTCGTTAAACATTCCATTAAGTTACTATGTTTTTTTTTTAATCATCTTTTTTTACCATTGAAAAAAAAACTGGGAAATGTATGTGCTCATTTTTTTGTTGTTGTTGTAAAGAACTCTAATCATATGGCTTTGGTTGGACAGTTTTGTTTTTCTTTTTTTTTAATTATTATTTTCATTTAATTTTTTAATCCTTTTTTTTATTATTTTTTAAGTTAAACACCCAAAGACATCCAAACAGTTTCCCTCGTACGCTCTGTTAGCAACAGGATACAGCTCAAACTTCATCAAAATGTTGGAGAAACACTGAACAGACACAGCAGGAAGAGTGTGGCGAGGCTGAAAAAGGCCAAAGTGGTTTCGGAAGGGGACATAAAGAAAGAGGACGACTGTACATCCTATTTATAAGGTGTGGGAGGGAGTCAAAATGGGGGTATTTGACCCCCTCCATCCGTACTAGGCTGCTGATTCATTTTTAAACACACCAAAACCATGGCACAGACACGGAGAGAGGGTTACAAAAACAGATTAATAGAAAGTATCAATGCTGCAATAAGGTTTTTGTACAAGTCAGACCAACGCACCCTAGTAAAAACGTCCATTTGCTGCTTGGAAATTCGCAGAACCAAGCGGCGAAGAAACGGTATGAAAAAAGTCTAGTAATTTTGGCTTTAAAGTGACGATGACTGAGCGGTTAGCGAAAAAGCTGCACTGATATGAAATGCACCAATATTACAAACTGCACATTTTATACCAGCTTATTAGATATTGTGCTAGAAATCACTTCCAAAATGCAGAACGAAAAAAAATAAACCACGTTAACAGACGGCTCGTAAAAATGTGGGTGTCCATTGTTTCCATTGTGCACAACGTGTTACAATCGCTGCGTATGCCCTGCATACACAGAAACAACAGTTCTAACATTAAAAAAGAGGGAAATTAACCCAGAAAGGTGCCAGAAATGGATGCAACGAATTCTCAAGCAGCAAACAGTGCAGTGAGCCACTGCTGCAAAGCCTGATGGGCTTAAGCCATTGACCAAGGGGCAGCTGGGATGACAGCAGTGCACTCCTCCACACCACTAAGGGGGGCGATGTTGACGTTTCAGAGACGCAGAACACCAGAGGTACCTCTGTGATTGGCGGATCGGGTTGATCGGCGGGCCTCGGCAGAGGTGGGAGGAGTTTACATGGATTCTCCCAGAGAATCGTTGTCGTCGTCCAGAGAGAGGGGCAGGTAGAGGTCCTAAAGGTCAAAGGTCAGGTTTTAGAGATTGACCATGGGGGAGAGATGGGGAGGGGGGGGGGGTGAGGAAGCAAACACAACTGTAGACCTGAAGCGATGGAGATGTTCAAAGCATGCTCCAGTGAAAAGGAGAAGAGACACCCCAGGAGAGGACACTCCATGAAAAGCTCTGGAGGTCTGATCTTCATCAGATCTTCTCTGAGAGATGGAGGTGATCTTTAATCATCATTTATTAAATAGAATTCATAGAAATGTCATTTTCCTGTCTTATTTTTAGTCTGGTCTGATCTTGATGGTTGAAGTGAGTGAGGGGTGAAGAAGATCACCATCATGGTCAGATCCAGAGAGCTCTCTGAGACCTTCAGAAAGAAAGATGGAGGTGCAGAGGAGTTTGGGAGATCAGTTAGAGATCAGCTGCTGTTCCATCGTCCACTAAATCATTTACAAAAGGAACAGCTGACCAACATGACCAGATCAGACCATCCCAGCAAGATCAGACCAGTAGCAGAACCTCAAGATGGGTCGAAAAGACTCCAACAGTCCTGAAATCCCCTCAGGGTAGCAGGTAGCAGCTCTCACCACAGCTGATGTTGAGGTACAGTGTCCAGTACCTCCATCAGAGAGAGAGAGAAAGCAGGCCAGAGCTCACTGTTCCAGAGGTTCTGGTCCTGGTCTAGAACATTAGTCTTGCTCTGGGGTTTTCATGGAGTGTCCTCATGTGTTAGACAGTTGGTATGCAATGGGGTGAACTTCACTGGAGTGTTGCTTTTGTGATGGGATGGTGGGGAAAGAGAGGGAGGGGTGGAGGGGGTCCCCAGGGCGGGACAGGAGAGGAGTCAGAGGGCGTACCTTCTGCTTGCGGGTGCTGCCGGGACTGGTCGGGGTGGAGATTGGAGACTGCTTAGAGATGGGAGTGGACAACTGACTACTGGAACCAGTACCATTAGCTGCAGAGAGAGGCGGGAGAGGGGGGGTAGAAAGAGATTAGTGAGCAGGGGAAAGAGACACTGAAAGAGAGTGTAAACAGTGTGTGTCTTTTTATCAGGAGAGGTCAGGCCATGTCTGCTGGACTGTGTGTGTGTGTGTGAGTGTGTGTGTGTGCAGGTTGCTAGGAGGTGTTAGAGTGGTGTGATGTGGGGTGCTGGTCCGGCGGCGCTGTGGGCAGTGAATGCTGATTCAGACTGTTTTTGTTTTGTTCTGTTTTAAAAGACACACATACACACACACACACACACACTCTGTGTGGCTATCTGAACGCACACACCAAACAGCACCAAACACCACAGTTGGGCGTGATCTACAGCCCGAACCTGGACATTCAGAACCTCAGTCTGATCCTGTGTGTGTTCACATAGACATCACAGAGTGTGTCACTGTATGAAAAAATGACTCACTGATTCACTCAGTGAATGACTGCATAACCGACTCACTGACTAAATAAATGACTCAGTGGCTCACTCAGTGCATCAGTATAACTGACTGAAAAATTTGCCTTACTCAGTAAATGCCAGTTAGACTGACTCACTGAATGAATAAATGACTCACTGACTCACTCAGTGAATGACTGTATGACTCACTCATTGACAGGATAAATGACTCACTGACTCACTCATTGACTGAATAAATGACTCACTGACTCATTCAGTGCACTACTGACTGAATAAATGAGTGACTCATTTGCTCACTCAGAATGACTGTACGACTGACTCACTGACTGAATAAATGACTCACTGATTCTTTCACTGAATTACTACATGGCTGACTCATTGACTAAATAAATGACACTTAGCGGGTGACTCAGTGATTCAATATAACTGATTCTCTGACTCCCTGACTGAATTAATGACTGAATGAATGGACCTCACTGTTTAAATACAGCAGTGCTGTAAATGACTGTATGACTGACCCACTGACTAAATAAATGATTCACTGATTCAGTAAAAGTCTGATTGGATAAATAAATGGGTCAGTGTTTCAATCCATAAATTAGTGTATGGCTGACCAATTGAGTGAATAAATGACCCATTGACTCACTCAGTAAATGCCCATTTGACTGACTCATTGACTGAATAAATGACTCAGTGACTCACTCAGTAAATGCCCATTTGACTGACTCATTGACTGAATAAATGACTCACTGACTCACTCAGTAAATGCTGTGCTGTGGATATTGGATATTGGCTCCGCATGCTGACCAGTGCCTACATCTCACAGTATAGCACCCTCTCCTGTAAATACGCTCCCCTACAAAGAATGACCTTGCATGTTTGAGGTGGTAGTAACTTCAGGCTCCTGCAGGTGGCGTTGTGCAAGGATGCTGGGGCCACAAATACCTGTGTGGAAAATGGGTCATAAAGCTGAAATGGGTGTGACTGCATTTGGGCGTGGCTAAAGACCACAATGAATCTGCAGGTGTGTGGAAGCTTACGGTCATACAGGTCTACCAGCAGTGGCAGGTATAGCCTTTACACTGTGGTCTTTGGCCACGCCCAAATGCAGTTACTCCTTTTAGCCAATCATTAACTGTAACTTTACGACCTCCTCTTCTCAATCGAGGAGTCCCATCACACACCCCGCAGGTGTTTATAGCATCAGCCTCGTGTGGCGCCACCTGCAGGAGCTGAAGTTACTACAACCTTCAACATGCAAAGTGACTTTTGTGTTTTTGTTTTTTTTTTTAGACTAATGTTGTATGTTATTGCTTTAAATATAGATAAAACCACGTCAAACACAACAACCTTCTTATTGATCGAGGGAAAATTAGGCAACGGCATCCTGTGTTTTTAATGAAGCTGAGCTGCTTACATTTCTGACATACTTTCATTTTATCATTTTTAATTTGCAGTAAAAGTTGATGGAAACGTAGCGAGAGAGAAATGCAGACGGTAGAAAGATGAAGAAGGAGCTGAAAACATTAGTGAGGGTTAAACAAAACAACAAGCTGTAAAAGCATGAAAATGATGTTTTTATTAGTATTTCTGAAAGAAAGGATGTTCAGGAGAGTCGGCATGAACAAGCATGGACTTAAAGACAAACAAATATGAAGGACAAACAATAACATTAGGTGAAACACTCCAGTGGATGGATGGATTAGGTGAGGGATTAGTGATCAGAGAGACATAAAAGATGGAAAATCAAAACTAAAACAACAGATAAAAATAAAATACAAATCTGTGGAATATTAAACTGTGACAGACAGACATGCATTCCTGATTTACCCGCTTTATTTAAAAGTGAAGAGGTCGTTTATTTATGGGTTTAATTCTGTAAATAAACACTTTTACTTCGTTTCTACACTCTACCGTCTTAGATTAGATTAGCATTCTAGCTAGCTATTCAATCTCAAGCCTCTTAGCTGCAGAGTTTTAGCTTGCTAACGCTAGGGTATGGATGTAATCGCTCGGGAGCTGCAGCGTCTGTTAGCTGGTGGACTTCACTCGTTACACGCACCCTAGGTAGGCAGTAGGGGGCGAGGCAAGTCACTGGGCCTCTATTTTGAAGTCTGAACGATATGGGTGGAGTTCATGATTTAGGGCACTGTTAGAGTGTCAGAGTGTCTGAGCCGTAAAGTGGAAGTCAAGCATGGATTTGAGGCCTCTACAATGTCCCACAATGCACTGGGAATTATAAAAAATGTTATGAGTTGACTGTGGACCAGAATGCACTACGAGTTTCTTTGTTATTAAGCAACAGACACAGAGGAACAAACTGGAGCCGCCGACGTTCGCTCGTATAACCTGGCGATGATGAGGAGGCGTCCCAATTCCCTTCAGTTTCTACCATCACTGAGGGAGCAGGGAGACCTTGCAGTCACAGCCCATCTCTGTGGGTTCACTCAGGCGGGAGTGTCCCAATTATGATGCGAAGATCCGTTCTAGGGATCTCTCTGAGAATTCTAGAACCACGCTGAAAGTTCTATAACCACTGTGGATGACTGTGGAACCGGACTGAAAATTGGCAGTGAACTGTAGAACAGTTCTGGACACACACTGAAAGTTCCATGGGACTTTTTTGCAACTGCAACAGTCAAGATCCGTTTTAGTGATTACACCGAAAACTCTAGAACCACCCTGACAATTCTAGAACTGTACTAAAATTGTGAAACCACAGTGAAGGTTCTAGAACCACACTGAAAGTTCCATAACCACTGTGAAGATTACGGAACCTTCCTGAAAGTTACACTACAACTTGCAGTGAAAACTGTAGAACCACAGTGAAGGTTCTAGAACCACACTGTAAGTTCTGTAAGAATGACTGTGAGGATTATTGAACCTTCCTTGAATTCTTCTACCTAAATTAAAAATGGTAGAACCACACCGAAAATGTTAGAACCACAGTCTAAGAAGTCTAGAAGAGCTTCAGCAGAAAATTTAGAGCCGCAACTTGTGGAACTCCAGTGAGAATGCAAACACGGGGAACCATTTGGAACCACAGTGAAAGATCTAGAACTGTTTAGAAGAATCCAGAACCACACCACAATCTACAGCCTCTGGTCTGTAGGGGGCGCTGTGAGCTCAGACTGGAGTCAGCAGACCTGCCCACTCACATCCTAATACTGGCTATTAGGAACGACCCAGTGTGTGTGTGTGTGTGTGTGTGTGTGAGTGTGTGTGAGAGTGTGTGTGTGTGTGTGTGAGTGTGTGTGTGTGTGTAAATCTGGCTTCCAAAGCTGGCCCTCTATATCCTCAGAGACTAGAGTCTATCCTGGCACACACACACTCTCTCTCTCTCTCTCTCTAGTCCATATGTTTCTCTATGGGACTCGCCCTTCCTCTCTGAAGCTCTGATCAGGTGAAACAGCCCAAAGTGACAAACTGTCCCCTCAGATTAAACCCCAAACCCAGCCAGAGACGGGCGAGAGACCTTCTGCCTCTCTCTCTCTCTCCTTCTCCCTCTTCACCTCTGATCCCCCCCGTCTGTCTGTCTGTCTGCCAGCACTCTGTCTGTCTGTCAGGGTGGAGTCGCATTTCAGCCTGTGTCTCAGTGTGTGTGATACACTCTAACTGGCCTGGAGTGAGTAGAGTGTGGCACAGTAGTGTGTGTGTGTGTGTGTGTGTGTGTGTATGTGTGTGTTCCCATTCTAAAGACTTTTTAATTTAATTATTTAATTTAATTTAATTAATTTTTTTATATATATATTTTATATTTATTAGTGCCATTGAAATTTCAGTAATTTACAAATGTGCAATATTTTTAGTGCAATTTTTACATTTTACACTTTACAGCTCCTACATACAGACCGGCTCATCACTCTACCCCGTCACTCTACCCCGTCACTCTACCCCATCACTCTACCCCCGTCACTCAAACCCCATCACTCCAACCCCATCACTCTACCCCCATCACTCTACCCCCATCACTCTTCCCTGTCACTCAAACCCCATCACTCCAACCCCATCACTCTACCCCCATCACTCTACCCCATCACTCTTCCCTGTCACTCAAACCCCATCACTCCAACCCCATCACTCTACCCCGTCACTCTTCCCTGTCACTCTACTCCATCACTCTAACTCCATCACTCAAACCCCATCACTCAAACCCCGTCACTCTAACCCCATCACTCTAACCCCATCACTCTAACCCAATCACTCTAACCCAATCACTCTACCCCGTCACTCAGCAGTGAGAGAGTTGTTATTTATTCATATTTTTATTTTAAGCTAATAATAATAATTATTATTATTATTAATAATAATAATAATAATAATAATAATGTTTCTTTTTTATTAATTTTTGCTGCGTTATGATGACTGAATCTGCTTTTCCTGAATCCTCAGATGTATCAACTCAGAGGTTTGAATGTGAATCTGATTCCCTGGATCTGAATCACAGACCGTTTTACATTTATTTAAATCATGGAGCATAAAATGTAATTTACTGTAATATATTCTAATTCAAATCCAAGACCTGTCAGCACAAACGCATCCCTTAGCAAGCAAGCAGTCATCCAGAGTGGGCTTTTGGAGGTTCTAGATAAGCTCCCCCAGTCAGAGCTGGAGTTCTACAGTGGAGGTTCTAGATAAGCTCCCCCAGTCAGAGCTGGAGTTCTACAGTGGAGGTTCTAGATAAGCTCCTCCAGTCAGAGCTGGAGTTCTACAGTGGAGGTGAAGGGAAGCAGACGTCTGAAGCTCTAATAAAAGCTCCTCACAGAAAGTTCTTCACCTAATGGTGATGAAGACGCTGCCTGATGCCTGAGACACGGTTCTACCAGAGTTCTGAGAAGAGTTCGGCTCTAGAACCTGCTTTTAAAATCAGATCATTAAAATGGTGGAGGGATACATGCTGCAGGGTGTAGTGCAGCTACAGAAAGTAGTCCCTAAAGAGAACTGCATTAGTTCAGATTCTCTATTCACTATTTTACCTTCATCATCATCATCATCATCACTCCATATAAAACTCAGAAGACTCGTGTAGCTGCACTGCTGGGTTTGGATAGGAGGTAAATTATGGGCTGTATCTGTGTTGTAGTCATGGCAACCGACGCCTGCTTCCATTCACCTCCACTGTAAAGAGATCAGAGTGGGTCAGTTTCTCTACAGTGAATTATGCAGAATTTTCAATAATTGGTGGGATTGCCCTTCATCATCGTGGGTTTTACTGTACCTGAGAATAACAGTGTTTAATGTACTACTGAGATTTTAAACCTTTAGAGTGTTGTGTAAAATTTCACTTACAGACACAAAAGATTTAAAAGATCAAACAAAAATAAAATAAAACAAAAAAATAATACAACAATTAAATTAAAATAAAATAAATTTCACAAAAAGTCCAATAGAAAAGTAATGTGTGAATTTGCTGTATTATTAGAGTATAGATGTTTAGTGTATGCTCTGTAAATATAGATGTGCTGTAAATGCAAATGAGTTTAGATTAGAATTAGTATAGAGTTCAAAGGTTCCATAATAAAAGAAATGACAGCATATATCAGAATAAGCATAACTGTCACACAGTAAACGGTTAATCACAGTAATCAGCAGTTCAGATGTAGCACAGAGTTAATGATGTAACAGTTGTGGGCGGAGTTTGTGCAGTGGATGAATCTGAGTTGCTCAGTGCAGGGTCAGTGTAGAGTTGCTATAGAGTTAGTGTGGAGTTAGACGTGTTTATCACATAATAATGGGCTCACTGGACTCAGCGGGGGATTTGCTACGGCGGACTGGACCAGGACTCTTAGCAGAACCTCTCTGGCCTTTAGGAGCCTTCATCACCCGGCACTCTGCAGAAAGAGAGAGAGGAAACAGTGAGAGAGAGACATCAGCCAAGAATTTAAAGTGATAATTCAACCAAAACACCAGTTTTCCCCCAATCTCAGCCCAAGTGTAGTCGATTAGCCAAGTCATGTTCGGTGCTTCGTTGGGTTTACACAGGAGCTACGGGGCTAATGTGACTACGCAAGGACACCCTTTGGAATTGGCGGATATTTCTGCATTGATTACTGATAAATTGAGTTTCTGATCATTATCGGAGTCACAATTATAGACAAACACACTCTAAATAAACTACTAACACACACAGACACACACAGCTGCACTGCTCACGTCTTTTTCTGAGCACATTGAGCAATTATCCACAGTGCAGGCTAGAAAAAGTAAGTGAACTCTTATATTTAATTAGCTGTAGATCGTCTTTAGCAGCATCACCTCCACCCAAACACTTCCTGTAGCTGCAGATCAGATTAGCACAATGTTAACCCTTTAAATCCTGAACCATCAAATTGAATTCAATTAAAATTTATTAGTATAGAATATAAAAATGATGTTGACAGTGGCAGGAGAACCTCCCTCAGAGCATCCATCTTGCTCATGAGGGTAATGCTAGCTTCTGCTAGCGACGCTGAACCAACCTGGTAGCCAGGCCGTGCTAACACAGTGATAGCGATGCAGTAGCTGGGCCTGTCCAACATTATTAACATGTAATTACTGTAATTATTATAATTTAGTCTCGTCTGTCCTTTCTGCTTTCCCAGAAGCTTTGCAGAACGTTCAGGTGGTCTTGAGGAAGGCTGTTCTGAGGACACAATTCAGGTTGGCTATGCTTTTACGCGATGCTAGAACACTTCAGTCCATGTTCTAGATAGTCAGGCAGTGTCAGAAACCACCAAATCAGGTCTGTTAGAGAGACTGAACACCTCTGCGCGGTTCGAGGAGTGTGTGATGGTTTTTAATGCTTCCGGTTAGCACCATGCTAATTGGTGTACATAAGCTTCCACTGCCTGTTGGCTACATTAGCCTCGTAGCTCCAGGGTAAAGCTAGAGACGCAGACGACTGACGGCAGTCTACTGATCGTCTTATTTACTGATCGATCTCTAAATAAAAAATCTAAAATTTATTTTAAGAAAAAAAAAACGATAAAGAAACTATAATTTTTATCAGATAAAAATAAAAAGAGGAAACTGCAGACAAACAGACAGAGACAGTGGGACACCAGAGAGGACAGAGAGGACATGATGACACACACAGTTTAGTAGTTTAGTCTACCATTTGGAGCCATTAGCTGCCACCTGCTCTAAACTCCCCCGGGACAGGAAGTGCCACAGTCTGCTCTCAGAAAGGGGCAAATACCATTCCCTCACATGGGGGGTGGAGGGGGTGGAGGGGGTGGAGGGGTAGACTGTAAGTGATGTTTCTGAACCTGATGTGGAGATTGTAAATGTAAACACTGCTGAACTGAGATTTTAATACACTTCTGTACCTGGAAGCAGGTTTATCCAGGGGGGCACACTGGTCATTAGAGTAGTTACAAGGCAGTGCTGACCGTGTGTCTTTACAGTTCTGTATAATTTATATCAAAATGAATAAATACATTCAATATAAACACTGCTGAATTGATTGATTGTTAATATTTTAGGTCATATTAATATTGCTGTTATATATTTTTAAATACTTTTGAACGGTAAAAAGATCAATGATCATACAATTACAGTAAATACTGTTTAAATATAAATAAATAAATAAATAAATAAAAATAATAATACTATTTCCATTTCCTAAAGGAAAAGTGGTTCTCACTTCCAGGCAGTTGCTAGGCTGTTGCTATGTGGTCACTACAGTGAAACTGTTTTTGCTTGGTGATATAGTGCTATGGTGCTGCTAGGTGGCTGATATGGCATCGCTACTTGGCTGCTAGGGTGTTGCTATATTGGTGCTAGGAGGTTACTCTGCCATTGCTTTGGCATTGCTAAGCGATTGCTAGGTGGTTGCTATGGTGTTACTAAGGCTTCATTCACACAGCAGCTAAAAGTGGACCAAATCTGATCTTTTTGGTCATATGTGACACAGGTGTGTTATCTGTGTGACGGTGCGAACGGCAACAAACACGCTGAATCTTGCGGTTCCGATTTGGGCCACTTTTAAACGTGGTATTGAAATCCGATGCATATCTGATTCATGGCAACGTGACTCAGACTGAACAGCCAGATCGGAATTTTACTTCTTGTATGAATGTAACCTAAGTGGTTTCTAGGGGGTTGCTATGGTGTTGCTAAATGGCTGCTAGGTGCTTGCTATGGTGTTGCTTATTAATTGCTATGTGGTTGCTAGGTGCTTGCTATGGTGTTGCTAAATGGTTGCTAGGTGCTTGCTATGGTGTTGCTAAATGGTTGCTAGGTGCTTGCTATGGTGTTGCTTTTTAATTGCTATGTGGTTGCTAGATGCTGGCTATGGTGTTGCTTGTTTAGGCGTTGGTTATGGTGTTGCTTATTTATTGCTATGTGGTTGCTAAGTGGTTGCTAGGTGGTTGCTATGGTGTTGCTTATTAATTGCTATGTGGTTGCTAGGTGCTGGCTATAGTGTTGCTTATTTAGGTGTTGGTTATGGTGTTGCTTATTTATTGCTATGTGGTTGCTAAGTGGTTGCTAGGTGCTTGCTGTGGTGTTGCTTATTAATTGCTATGTGGTTGCTAGGTGCTGGCTATGGTGTTGCTTACTGATTTCTATGTGGTTGCTAAGTGGTTGCTAGGTGGTTGCTATAGTGTTGCTTATTAATTGCTAAGTGGTTGCTAGGTGCTTGCTATGGTGTTGCTTATTTATTGCTATGTGGTTACTAAGTGATTGCTTGGTGGTTGATATGGTGTTGCTTATTGATTGCTATGTGGTTACTAAGTGATTGCTTGGTGGTTGATATGGTGTTGCTTATTGATTGCTATGTGGTTGCTATGGAACCTCATAAATAGAGAAGCCAAATAAGCCAATAGATAAAGGAGGCCCTGAGAGGAGCAGTGTGACTGACAGTGGGTCAGAGATCAGCTCTGCTCTCGGGGCGTGGTCGTGGTCGTGTTCGGCCGGTCAGCGTGTTTGATGTGACTTGGCTAATGATACAGATTCTGTGTGGGATTAAGGTCACCACTGACCTTGACTAGCATTAGCATTAGCTCCTCTGGTTCTGCCTTTGGCTCCTGGACTGAAGTGAGCTGGAAGACAGTAACCACAGAATTACAGCAACACACACACACACACACAACACACAACACACGCACAACACACACACAACACGACAAAGGACAACATAGGACAAACCCTGAAAGAGCCGGGTTCTGTCAGATTGATGTGGACGTTCTGTCTCTCAGTCTGCAGGAACTGACCACACTGAAGCCTAATCCTGAACCTAAGACCATCTAGAGAACAGTGGCGGTGCTAGCTTGGGACCGAAGCCAGAGGCCACGCCCCCTTTTCTTGGTGCTGTGATGTCAGCAGATTAGCCTGTTCTTATAGTCAGTGGTACTGAGGGGTGGACCCCCGTACAGGCCCTTTACACCACTAGCACTCAGAGCTGGGAGTCCAGAGGAACACACAGACACATGGAGACAGGGTGACACACTGAGAGCGGCACTAAACATTCACTAACACTTACTGACCTGCTGCTGACCGACCTGCCAAAACCACTGACCCATGCTGTCAGCTCATATTTTATATACTGAAACATATATTTATACGATGTGAGTTATAAAGAGCTGATGATTTTTATCACTGGGCAACGAACCTGCAACCTCCCGATGACAGAGCCAGAACAGAGTGTGAACATATATATTTACAGTCATATGCAAACGTTACAATACACATTTTTACAGATAAGACAGTGTTTAATTACTGAATTTAACATTTAAAAATGTAAATAATCAAAATCATAATGTTCAGTATCACTTTATTTGCATGGTCATAATAGAGACCTCATAGATCCTCACCTGACCTTCAAATTTAGATTTAGGGTTATACCAGAGGTAGTGAGGGTTATGGGTGGTGTGGCTATTGTGAGGGTTATGGGTGGTGTGGGGGTAGTGAGGGTTATGGGTGGTGTGGGTATTGTGAGGGTTATGGGTGGTGTGGTTGGTGTGGGGATTGTGAGGATTATGGGTGGTGAGGATTATGGGTGGTGTGGTTGGTGTAGGGGTTGTGGGTGTTGAGGGTATTGTGAGGGTTATGGGTGGTGTGGTGGTTGTGAGGGTTATGGGTGGTGTGGGGGTTGTGAGGGTTATGGGTGGTGTGGGGGTTGTGAGGGTTATGGGTGGTGTGGTTGGTGTGGGGATTGTGAGGATTATGGGTGGTGAGGGTTATGGGTGGTGTGGGGGTTGTGAGGGTTATGGGTGGTGTGGGGGTTGTGAGGGTTATGGGTGGTGTGGCGGTTGTGAGGGTTATGGGTGGTGTGGGGGTTGTGAGGCTTATGGGTGGTGTGGTTGGTGTGGGGATTGTGAGGATTATGGGTGGTGTGGTTGGTGTAGGGGTTGTGGGTGTTGAGGGTATTGTGAGGGTTATGGGTGGTGTGGTGGTTGTGAGGGTTATGGGTGGTGTGGGGGTTGTGAGGGTTATGGGTGGTGTGGGGGTTGTGAGGGTTATGGGTGGTGTGGTTGGTGTGGGGATTGTGAGGATTATGGGTGGTGAAGGTTATGGGTGGTGTGGGGGTTGTGAGGGTTATGGGTGGTGTGGGGGTTGTGAGGGTTATGGGTGGTGTGGCGGTTGTGAGGGTTATGGGTGGTGTGGGGGTTGTGAGGCTTATGGGTGGTGTGGTTGGTGTGGGGATTGTGAGGATTATGGGTGGTGTGGTTGGTGTGGGGATTGTGAGGATTATGGGTGGTGTGGTTGGTGTGGGGATTGTGAGGATTATGGGTGGTGTGGTTGGTGTGGGGATTGTGAGGATTATGGGTGGTGAGGATTATGGGTGGTGTGTTTGGTGTGGGGGTTGTGGGTGGAGTGGGTGGTATGGGTGGTGTGGGGATTGTGGGTAATATGATATATTAAACTCTGACTCTGTAACAGGAAGTGGAATGAACTGTATTAATCACACTGAATTTAGGGGGCGGAGTTACCGTTCTCGTCCAGGGAGAAGTCGTCCTGAGCGTAGCGGAACTTCTCCGGTCCACACGCGATGAAGACGTCATCATCACCGAAAAAGTCCTGCAGACAGGTCACCTGATCACACACACACACACACACACACACACACACACACACACACACACAGTTACTGTAGTGAAGAACAGCAGAAACCAGCTGATCATTGGAGGTGCAGCAGGACATAGCAGCTGGAGATCATCATGTTGGGAAGGAGAACCGACAGAGGGACCACTCTGAACACGGAGATCATTGATCATTTATCATTGATCATTTACTTTATTCACGCACAGCAAACAGGGTTCTATATATGACTAAAAGAGGGTTCTGTGACCACTAGTACTATGTAGAACCATCTACACAAGGTTCTCAATCAATGTGGAGAACACTTTAACCAGGTAAATATCCATTTAAGCATCTAAATTGTTCTTTATGTTGTTGCGGTTCTATACAGAACCATTGGTTTACTAAAGATCCCTTGAAGAACCATTTTTAGTGGATTACTTGCAGGGCATCTACAGCTGGAACTCTTTTTGCTTTGGCATAGAACCATCTACATCAGTGTGAGGAGCACTTTAACCAGGCAAAGAACCGTTTCATACATCCAAGAACCCCTGAAGAACCCTTTTTTGGAGAGTATATTATCTGTAGGAGATCTACAGCTGAGGTCCAGAGATCATACGCATACACTCTTTATTCTATATAGGTTCTATATAGTTTCCCAAAAAGGGTTCTTTGACTTAGTGGATAGTGGAACCCTTGGTATTATATTGAACCATTTACATCAAGGTTTTCCATCAATGTGGAGAACCATTTAACCAGGAAAAGTTTTTTTTTTACATTTTTGTTCTTTTTAAAAAGTAGAACCATTGGTTTATTTAGGAACCCTTAAAGAACCCTACATTATTTGAACAGAACCATCTACACAAAATTTTTCACCAAGGTGAAGAACACATTAAACCAGGTAAAGAACTATTGTTCTTCACATTGCTGTGCTTCTAGATAGAACCAGTTGTTTAAAGTACCCTTGAAGAACCCTTTTTAAGAGTGTATATTATAAGTATCTTTAAATTGTAGCAATAGTGGAACCCTTGGTACTACACAGAACCATCTACACAAGGTTTTTACCAATGTGAAGAACACGTTAACCATCCAAACTGTTCTTTAAGTTGTTGTGCTTCTGCATAGAACCCTTGAAGAACCTTTTTTAAAAGAGAGTGTATTGTCTGAAGGAGATCTACAGTCCAGGGTTCATAAGCTACTGTTAGAACAGTGGAGAACACTCTCAACAAAAAGGGTTCTAACCCTTTTTTAAGAGTGTACATTATGCATACAGAACCATCTACACAAGGTTTCCACCAATGCGAAGAACAATTAAACAGGCTAGAGAGAACCACTGTTCTTCACATTGCTGTGCTTCTAGATAGAACCAGTGGTTTACTAAAGAACCCTTGAAGAACGCTTTTAAGAGTGAATATCTACTGTATGGAATCTACAGCTGAATTCCAGACAGGCTGGAAGATCACTTCTGCAGTCTGACGGTTCTCCAGCAGGGGGCGGTGTGAGCATAAATTAATGAATGGAAGTCAGCCATAAATTTACCCCCCATCTCCACCATCTCCACCACCTTCACTCCAAATGCAGTCCACCAGTCATGGCATGTTTGGTGTTTCTTTAGTTTAGAACTGAAGCTATGAGGCTAATGTAGCTAACAAGTAATGGAAGTCTATGGACACCAATTAGCATAGCGCTAACTGCAGTCCTAAATCATCTCCTCAAACCAGAGCAATTATAATTATTTCAGTTATTTACAGAAATGAGCTGAAGAATGGCCGAGCCACACCCTTGACACACTCACTGTCACACACACTCACACACACACACACACACACACACACATACTGTGACACATGTCAGCACTAATTCAGGCCACCCTTGCCTTGAGCAGCTGGTCAGCAGGGTGTGTGTTGGTGTCTGCAGTATGTGTGTATGTGTGTGTGTGTGTGTGTGTGTGTGTATAAGTTTTGTCTGGGAAACGCAGCTAAAACCGGAGGTGAGGCCAGTCGCCACGGCGACGGCCAGCTGTGCCCACTTTCAATCTGTCTCTAGGGTCAACTGAGTGTGTGTGCGCGTGTGTGTGCGTAGGCCGTGTGTGTGGTTAAGTGATATATTGCCAGGAAGCAGCCTCGTTAACCAGCATGGAGGTCGCCATGACGATTAATAACGCAGACGTTTTTAATCTTTAATAAATTCACAGTAAACCTTCCCTGATTGGATCTTCAGCTCCGCAGCTGCAGCCCAGACACACACACATGCACACACACACACACACACACACACAACTGAATGAAAACACACTGCTCTGTCTGCAGGGCCATTATAGCACACACATCTTAAACACACACACACACACACACACACACACACACACTCCTGCCTGCGGTAACATTGAGGATACATAGAAGCATCTTGAAACCACACACACACACACACACACACACCATGACTTGCACAAGCCTAGCCCAGCAAAGACTTGTTTGTGGTACACTATATGTCCAAATGTTTGTGGACACCCCTTCTAATGAATGCATTCAGCTACTTTAAGCTGCACCCATTGCTGACACAGATGTGCAAATGCACACACACAGCTTGTCTAGTCCCTGTAGAGAAGAAGTACTGCCAATAGAATAGGACTCTCTGGAGCAGATCAACATCATGACCCTATTGGCTCCATGCTGCCTAATAATGCCAGGCGTGGGCTAGAGGGGTATAAAGCCCCCCAGCATTGAGGAGCTGGAATGATCTCTGGAATGATGGTGGTGGAGCTCCATCCAGTACTTTTGGGATGAGTTGGAGAGCTTTGGATGAGGTGGGGAGGTGACCTTTAACATCTTGACCTCACTAAAATGCTCTGGCCGCTGAATGCAATCAATCAAATCCTCACAGCAATGCTCTACTCAAAATCTAGTAGAAAGTCTTCTTCTCTGGACAGTAGAGACAGTTATTTCAACAGAAGCAGGATCTGCTCTTTTTAATACCCTTGATTTCAGAAGAAACAGTGAGTGAGCAGGTGTCCCAATACTTTTGTCCACATAGTGTAACCTGCAGTGAGTTTTTTACGGTGCTGTGGAGGAGTTGTGGAGCTCTCTGCTTTGCAGAATTGTCTTAAATCGGCTCTGTTCTCTTTTCTGATTAATAAATTAATGGTTCTGGTCCTGCAGAAGCAGAGCAGCCCCAGACCTTTACACACACTACCACCACCATGTTTGACAGTTGGTATGATGTTCTTATGGTGGGATGTGGTCTTAGCTCCACCTTTAACTCATGGAATAATATTCCAGAAGTCTTGAGGGTCGTGCAGATGTTTTATGGTGAATGTTGTGTTCCTTTAGGTCCTGTAGGTCAGCAGGGGATTTCTCCATGCAGCACTGCTACCACACCAACGACACTACTACCTTAATACCGGCTTATCTGTGTGTATATATATAGTGTGTGTGAGTGTGTATGTGTGTGTGTGTGTGTGTGTGTGTGTGTGTGTGTAGGCTGAGATCTCGTTCGCCTTTCGAATGATGATGTGATATTAACACAGCAGCTCTGACTATAACTCAAACCGACATCCACAAAGCCATCAGTCTACCCGCCAATCATCTGTCAGCCACGCCCCTTACACCTGCCACATCGCCACGGTGATGAGATGGAAATTGGGCTTGCAATAAAAAAGCACTATTAAAGGATGTCTCAAGAGACACACACACACACAGACACACACACACACATCTGTGAATAGCGTTTAGGGTAATTTGGGGTCAAAGGTCAAGAGCAGAGGTCATCTGACTGAAATGAAGGAAACCATGGAAACCAACAGAACTACCGTTAAGAGAGAGAGACAGAGGACTGACCATCAATTGTGTGTGTGTGTGTGTGTGAGATCCAAGATTCAATAGGGACAGAATGGGGTCACAGTGGCTGACACACACACACACACACACACATACACATGCACACACACACACGTGCGCACACACACATTGACATACAGACAGGTGGCCGTTAGAAAGACTACTTTTATCTACAGTCTTTATTTATGAATACATTTAAACTTTCTGATATTATTATTATTATTAATTATTATTATTATTGATGAATAAATATGAGATTTATTTATATACTAAAGCATCATTCTGGATCAGCCTCATCCCCTAAAAACCAGCAGCTTCAGCATCATGCTGATTCTCCACTGACTGGAACAGGGAGAACGGCGTCTCCATCATTCCCACTCCGGGCCGGAGCGCTGCTGCTGCTGCTGCACTATGGAGGTTTGGTGGTGGAGCTGCAGGAGGAGAACCTCTCTCCAGAACTGCTGTGTAACACTGCAGAACCCATAGAGTCATATTAGTGTAGAATCCTGTAGTGTTACTCTACCACCTCCACCCACATGCTGCTCCACCTTCAGATCAAGCTTCTGCAGCTCTCACACTGTCCAGAAATGCACGTGTACAGCTGTCCATGAGGGGGCGCTCAGAGCAGGACCTGTATTTACTGCAGTGGAGTAAAAGTGAACTACACTCCACACCTGTAGGGGGAGCCCAGGAGCCA